>NW_025766069.1:0-69869 GCF_003918875.1 Haliotis rubra | reverse complement strand
CCCGTTCAAAAATGTTTCTAAGATAATTTGTTGAAATTTTTACATTAATAATATGCTTAGTTCCCTATACCATTGAACTGTTAAGCAAACAATAGACAATAAATAATATTTGGTTTGGTGGTAACAAAACTAAGATCTGATATTGGACAAGATTGTACAGAAATTTATACCTCATCAGTGTGACCCCGTATACTCAAAGGTATATTTACGAGTCTCCCATGGAGAGACGGGCCATGACACAGGAAACTCCAGGTAATAGAAGATACTTGACACAAGTCAGTGATCGTCCAACTGGCTACTTTCAGTTTGAAGTAAAACAATACGATGACGTCACATGTGATTTATAGCATAAACCACAAAGCCCTAAACCCTCTTCTCCGTGTGCATCCACCACCTTTCTTATGTTAACGTCTGTCCATCTGTATATCACTTAAGTTTGGCTGTTTTTCAATCGACTTAAACTACCACAGGACAAACCTTATTATTGATTTAGACACGCTATATAAAACCAACTTACTTTGACTGAGACAACAAACTGTATGTGAGCTTTGGTGTTCCTTTGTCGTCTGTGATGAAGTTTGTTTTAAAAAAATCAAATCCAACAAGTCTCTTATTTCTGCGTGTTCAGTTCTGTGTATTCCTGTGAGTGCGCGAGTGCGTGCGTGCGTGTGTGCGTGCGTGCGTGCGTGAAGTGGGTCTGTGAGTGGGTGAGTGGAGTGAGTGAGTGAGTGAGTGGATGGGTGAGTGAGAGTGAGTTTCAATCCGCATTCTACAACAGCCTACGTAATTCATGGCGTGAAAGCGATATCCGTGAGACAAGCTTGAAGTGATACAGGTTTCAAAAGTTTACCCATTCAGTGAAACATACAAAAACAGGGAGGGCTAGCAAATCTAGAAACATAATGAGGTGTCGAACCTGATTCGATGCTACTAGCTTACGTTCCTGGCGTGTGCCTAAGGGACGAAACTTGCAGAGCGAATCGCAGCGCCCTTAGACCAGTGGGCCTACCCGTGCCCTGGCAAAAGTGCTCTCGAACACTGATGTCAAACGGTTTCTCTCTTGGCAAAAACCAGAAACTACATCACGATCGATGTGTTTCCCTTATGGAAACCGACAGCTGTTGACTGCATAATTGTGCGCTATTAAGAAGGCAATGTGCAAACTTCTTTGTCTCTTAAGCTTCAATTTTCGTTCCCATTATCGATTTAGCAAAAACTTGGTTTCACCTTTTCTAGCTGAGGAGGCGGACACTCGACATATGTTACTGAGAATCAATGTCTCTCCGTGTAGGTCTTCATCCTTGCGATATTGCGATGTAGAAATCTATGTAGCAATGGAAACACAGCGATTGTTAACAAAGCAGTAAGAGCTATTTTCCTCGAGATGGCGTAAATCTGGTCACGTCGTGAACGGTTCTATAAAAGGGTTTGATAAAGAATCTCATTCCTGGAGATGAATTACCAATTGTCTGAATCATGAATTGTAATTCTTTTCACAGCGGGATGTGGCGTCAAGGTTGACACAGGAAATCTGATGATCCTTATTTTGTCTAATTTCATGTTATTCTTATTCACGATCGAAGTGATCTAAAGAACTTATTTAACGGCGGACGACGTTTTGGTCTGTTTTAATCTTTAACGCATTTGAGTGTATCGAGTGTTTTCCTTCATGTTTCTCAGCCGCCGTCTTGCTTCAGCAAAGGAAATATTTCACCAAAACGTCATTTCAGGATATTAAATTGTAATTTGTTTACAAATGATCTGATGGATTGTTGTTGGTTGGTTGGTTGCTGTTGTTGTTGTTGTTGTTGTTGTTTTACGCCACACTCACAATATTCCAGCTTCATATGGCGGCAGTCAGTAACAATCGAGTCTGGACTAGACAATCCAGTGATCAACATCATGAGCATCGATCTACACAATTTGGATACGATGACATGCATCAACCAGGTCAGCGAGCCTGACCAATTGATCCCGTTCGTCGCCGATAAGCTTAGGTTATTGAAAGACCACCTCTAAGCACTTACCACGTTGATATTTCATTGTTCATCGTAGACGCTGGTGATATGTGTCTGCGGGGCATCTTTGACAACAGAACGGACGCAGCTTATCATATGAAACAATATAGTCAACCATGAATGGGATTCTACACATTGCACAGAATTAGAATTGAACCCTGGTCTTTGGCGTGAGTAACGATCACTTTGACCTCCTCGAACCCTCATACTGGTCTTTGGTTTGTCGGCACCATGCCTGACCTAATGGGTACCACAAAATGGTAAATATCTAAGACCAGCATCAGTATGAGAGCTCACCCCATTTTACAATAGACTCCCAAGAACTACATTTGATGTCAATCAGATCAGACTATTCTCAGACAAACACCCAGAACAGATCGCGGACATTTACAATAATTATGCTTCATGACCGTTTACACAAAAACAAATGACGCTGTAGCCTTGCTGGGACGAATCTGCTTCACGTGTAGTTAAACAACTAAGCTGTTTGGAGGAGAGCCTTGTTCTTTCCAATCAATACACATGTGTCTCTGCTGTCCGAGGTGAATTGAAAATGACTACGGAAGTTAAGATTAATTACCACAGACTTTGAATTCACGGACCTAACGCAGCCCGACAGAGCTGTAAAACCACTCGTGACACTCAACCAAATAAGCCCAGTGAAGGTCCCAATAGGAGTTCGTCTTTAGGAACCCATGCTTGTCGTAAGAGGCAACTGACGGGATCGGGTGGTCAGGATCGCTGACTTGGTTGATGTATTATCATCGTATCTCAGCTTTGGCGTCTAGATTTATGGAAGTCGTTATGAACACACAGTGCCATTTGGTAGAAAGTGGTCAAATGTAACATATGTTTAATTGGGATTACACTTTCAGTTAATTACAGAGTCTAGTACTTTGGGGATCAGTCTCATCCGGAATCAGAACCCACACGCAGAGTCAGGCACCAGAATCGCTTCAGCACACAAAGTCAGCGATCTAACCCACTGAGCGATCGCGTCTGACAACTGGATCACTAGATCACGTACTTTGTGTACCCCTCTGACGAGTGTTGACTCCCTGTGTCAGCGATTTGATGTCTGACTCTGAGAGTGTGGATGCGAATCCCGGATGAGACTCTAAAAGGTATTGGAATTTGTACTTTACTGAGCAAGTGTTGCATACGATGCTCATGATGTCAACCACTGGGTCGTCTTGTCCAAACTGCATTATTTACATATAAATAGCTGTCTATTCTCGAATGCAGCGTTGAACAAACAAACAAACAAACAAGCGTAAACACGGTGCACATGTAGCGAAATATATTCGATGTAAAGCACAAGCTCCAGCCTTCAATCTCGACCCTGATTACGCGTGACAGCTCTTGTATAGAATCTTCCCTTGAGTGTCGACAATGTAGCGATGACCTTTCACAAACCACGACACCGCATACAGTAAAAGCTGTCTTGAAAATGAAAATTTGTGATGGCCATCTCCCGAGGCCTGAATCAATATGGCCAGTTCTTAAGGATAAGCCCAGGAATAACCCTTAATACCAATGTCTGAAGTTTTACTGTATGTTTTGAATTGCTTTGGAATGCACACAGGATTGGATGGCCTTTTTGTTTAAGCTGTCCTCCCGTCACCTTAGAATATTTGGGATCGATTCCTCCTTTGTATGAGTGTCATTCTTGTCGTCTTATGTTGAGAAAGTTTGAAAACATATTACCAAAGTCTGATACAGAGCACTTATTCTGAGAGATCCAGTTTCGTTTTGAACAAAGGTGTTTTGATAAACACCTGTAAGTAGTTACAGTATATGAACACGTGATACATATAGGTTATCACACGAGTGTGTTTTGGGATGGTTAATATCCTACATTAGGAATAAACATTGTATTCAGCGACCTCGTGGCGACTTCAACTGCCGCAAATCATGAAACAAATGAAATCTTCGTGGAATGTGCACAGACATATATGACGTCCCAAATATATGCGTAGTATCACGTTACGTCACAAGCTCGGTGACACAATTTTCTTCTGATCACTCAACTGCCTGCGTTAGGTCATCTAGTTCCCAGTAAGTTCTTATATTGTTCAACAAAAAAATTAGCACGCTAAATGTGTGACGCTTCTAAATGCTTCAATAATCCAGATTTTGTTGACTGTTATGACAAGTCATATTAAATGAGTGAGTTAGAGAGATTGGGAAAATGACACTCAGTTCCAACAGCATTCCAGTGCGGTATCACAGCGTATCAAGTCAATGAGTGAGGAAAGCAGAGTGATGCGGGTCCCAGAATTTTCCACTTTCGTAAACGGGTATGGTGCCGACAAACCTAAAAACCATAATCGGGGCGTACCGATTCGACATCGTACGATCCAAGGGACGCAACTCTGCACAGCAAACCTGAACATTTAGACGACTTATTGCGACAACCGTAAGTCAATTACATGATTTACGATCGTTTTAGCGATGCGGGATTGCATAGTACAACGGGAGCATTGATCATACCAAAAGTTTCATACCCTCATATTTACTTTACAAAAGGATAGTTTTAACGTTTAGCTGTCATAATTTACCATGCAACGAGTTCTTGAAAATTTAAGATGTCACCATTCTGCGCTGTGTTATAATGTTTAACCGGACTGAACTTGACACCGTGATAATGTACTACCCGCCCCGATGACCTACGTCTTTGCTAAATCAAGTATACACATTATATACAAGATAGTAGAGCAGTGACGTAGCTGTAAAGATAAGGCACATCTAATATCAATAAACAGCAATTCTCACAAGTTGCCTCCATAATTAATCCCACAGACTAGGTACCGCCCCTGATTTATAGTATTATAATATTTCAACAGTCCCTCCCAAGACTCGCGGGGAATACTGAAGCTCTAGTGCTAGGCCTTGGGAGAGAAAGATATATCGACTCAGAGACCACTTGTGATTTAATAATTGGCTTGTAGTGGACACGCATACTGTAGTTTCTCTTATGACGGCACATACCACAGATCATGTTGGTAAATGAGACTGGTTGTTGGAACTGTCTCCTTGGAGAGCCCACATTTCGAAAATGAAATTCGGTTGGCTGGAAGTATCTCTTTGTGGAAAACACACATACTAGTTACATTAGACTATAACGTCAAATACCGCACCTTATTCTGGTAGAAGAGATTTAGTTAATAACTATTTGGTTTCTTGAGCGACACTCAAACTGTAGACATACTGTAACGTAATATACTTATGCTTACTTCTGACAGAAGCGATTCAGTTATAACAACCACCTCCTTGTAACTCTGGCAGAAGAGATTCAGTTTACAACAGAAGCTGACTCCTTGTAATTCTGGCAGAGGAGATTTAGTAACAACAACCTCACCTCCTTTGTAATTCTTGCAGAAGAGAGTTAGTTACAACAACCACCTCCTTTGTAATTCTTGCAGGAGGAGGAGATTTAGTAACAACAACCACCTTCCTTGTAATTCTGCAGGAGATTTAGTAACAACAACCACCTCCTTGTAATTCTTGCAGAAGAGAGTTAGTTACAACAACCACCTCCTTGTAATTCTGGCAGAAGACATTCAGTTACAACAACCACTTCCTTGTAATTCTGGCAGAAGACTTGCAGTTACAACAACCCACCTCCTGGTAATTCTGGCAGAAGACTTCAGTTACAACAACCACCTCCTCGTAATTTGGCAGAAGACTTCAGTTACAACAACCACCTCTCTTGTAAGTCTGGCAGAAGACATTCAGTTACAACAACCACCTCCTTGTAATTCTGGCAGAAGACATTCAGTTACAACAACCACCTCCTTCTTGTAGTTCTGGCAGAATTCTTCAAAGTTACAACAACCACCCCTTGTAATTTTACAGGAGATTTAGTTACAACAACCACCTCCTGGTAATTCTTGCAGGAGATTTGAGTTACAACAACCACCTCCTGGTAATTTTTGCAGGAGATTTAGTTATAACAACCACCTCCCCTGGTAATTCTTTTGCAGGAGATTCAGTAACAACAAGCACCTCCCTTGTAATTCTGGCAGAAGACTTCAGTTACAAACAACCACCTCCTGGTAATTCTGACAGAAGACATTCAGTTAAAAGAACCACCTCCCTGGTAGTTAACAATTCTGCAGAAGACTTCAGTTACAACAACCACCTCCTTGTAAGTTCCAGAAGATTTCAGTTACAACAACCACCTCCTTTGTAATTCTGGCAGAAGACTTCAGTTACAACAGCCACTTCCTGGTAATTCTGGCAGAAGACATTCAGTTACAACAACCACCTCCTGGTAATTCTGGCAGAAGAGATTCAGTTACAACAACCACCTCCTTGTAATTCTGGCAGAAGACTTCAGTTACAACAACCACTTTGTAATTCTTGCAGAAGACATACAGTTACAACAACCACCTCCTTGTAATCTCTGGCAGAACACTTCAGTTACAACAACCACCTCCTGGTAATTCTGGAAGAAGACATTCAGTTACAACAACCAACCTCCTTGTAATTCTTACAGGAGATTTAGTTACAACAACCATCTCTCTTGTAATTCTTGCAGGAGATTTAGTTACAACGACCACCTCCTTATAATTCTTGCAGGAGATTTAGGTGTACAGCAACCACCTCCTTGTAATTCTTGCAGGAGATTTAGTTACAACAACCATCTCCTTGTAATTCTTGCAGGAGATTGAGTTACAACAACCATCTTCTTGTAATTCTTGCAGGAGATTTAGTTACAACAACCACCTCCCTTGTAATTCTGGCAGGAGACTACAGTTACAACAACCACCTCCTTGTAATTCTTGCAGGAGATTTAGTTACAACAACCATCTCCTTGTAATTTTTGCAGGAGATTTAGTTACAAACAACCATCTCCCTTTGTAATTCTTGCAGGAGATTTAAGTTACAACAACCACCTCCTTGTAATTCTTGCAGGAGATTTAGTTACAACAACCATCTCCTTTGTAATTCTTGCAGGATGTTTGGATTACAACAACCATCTCCTTGTAATTCTTGCAGGAGATTTGGTTACAACAACCATCTCCTTGTAATTCTTGCAGGATATTTAGTTACAACAACCATCTCCTTTTGTAATTCTTGCAGGATATTTAGTTACAACAACCATCTCCTTGTAATTCTGACAGAAGAGATTCAGTAACAGCAACCACCTCCTTGTAATTCTGGCAGAAGACTACAGTTACAACAACCACCCCCTTGTAATTCTTGCAGGAGATTTAGTTACAACAACCATCTCCTTGTAATTCTTGCAGGAGATTTAGTTACAACAACCATCTCCTTGTAATTCTTGCAGGATATTTAGTTACAACAACCACCTCCTTGTAATTCTTGCAGGAGATTTAGTTACAACAACCATCTCCTTGTAATTCTTGCAGGAGATTTAGTTACAACAACCATCTCCTTGTAATTCTTGCAGGAGATTTAGTTACAACAACCATCTCCTTGTAATTCTTGCAGGAGATTTAGTTACAACAACCATCTCCTTGTAATTCTTGCAGGAGATTTAGTTACAACAACCATCTCCTTGTAATTCTTGCAGGATATTTAGTTACAACAACCATCTCCTTGTAATTCTGACAGAAGAAATTCAGTAACAGCAACCACCTCCTTGTAAGCCTGGCAGAAGACATTCAGTTACAACAACCACCTCCTTGCAATTCTTGCAGGAGATTTAGTTACAACAACCATCTCCTTGTAATTCTTGCAGGAGATTTAGTTACAACAACCACCTCCTGGTAATTCTTGCAGGAGATTTAGTTACAACAACCATCTCCTTGTAATTCTTGCAGGAGATTTAGTTATAACAACCACCTCCTGGTAATTCTGGCAGAACACTTCAGTTACAACAACCACCTCCTGGTAATTCTGGCAGAAGACTACAGTTACAACAACCACCTCCTTGTAATTCTGGCAGAAGACTACAGTTACAACAACCACCTCCTTGTAATTCTTGCAGGAGATTTAGTTACAACAACCATCTCCTTGTAATTCTTGCAGGATATTTAGTTACAACAACCATCTCCTTGTAATTCTGACAGAAGAGATTCAGTAACAGCAACCACCTCCTTGTAATTCTGGCAGAAGACATTCAGTTACAACAACCACCTCCTGGTAATTCTGGCAGGAGATTTAGTTACAACAACCACCTCCTTGTAATTCTTGCAGGAGATTCAGTTACAACAACCATCTCCTTGTAATTCTTGCAGGAGATTTAGTTACAACAACCACCTCCTTGTAATTCTTGCAGGAGATTTAGTTACAACAACCACCCCCTTGTAATTCTTGCAGGAGATTTAGTTACAACAACCATCTCCTTGTAATTCTTGCAGGAGATTTAGTTACAACAACCACCTCCTGGTAATTCTTGCAGGGAGATTTAGTTACAACAACCATCTCCTTGTAATTCTTGCAGGAGATTTAGTTACAACAACCACCTCCTTGTAATTCTTGCAGGAGATTTAGCTACAACAACCACCTCCTTGTAATTCTTGCAGGAGATTTAGTTACAACAACCATCTCCTTGTAATTCTTGCAGGAGATTTAGTTATAACAACCACCTCCTGGTAATTCTGACAGAAGAGATTCAGTAACAACAACCACCTCCTTGTAATTCTGGCAGAAGACATTCAGTTACAACAACCACCTCCTTGTAATTCTTGCAGGAGATTTAGTTACAACAACCACCTCCTGGTAATTCTTGCAGGAGATTTAGTTACAACAACCATCTCCTTGTAATTCTTGCAGGAGATTTAGTTACAACAACCACCTCCTTGTAATTCTTGCAGGAGATTTAGTTACAACAACCACCTCCTGGTAATTCTTGCAGGAGATTTAGTTACAACAACCATCTCCTTGTAATTCTTGCAGGAAATTTAGTTATAACAACCACCTCCTGGTAATTCTGGCAGAACACTTCAGTTACAACAACCATCTCTCCTTGTAATTCTGACAGAGAGATTCAGTAACAGCAACCACCTCCTTGTAATTCTGGCAGAAGACATTCAGTTACAACAACCACCTCCTTGTAATTCTTGCAGGAGATTTAGTTACAACAACCACCTCCTGGTAATTCTTGCAGGAGATTTAGTTACAACAACCACCTCCTTGTAATTCTTGCAGGAGATTTAGTTACAACAACCATCTCCTTGTAATTCTTGCAGGAGATTTAGTTACAACAACCACCTCCTGGTAATTCTTGCAGGAGATTTAGTTACAACAACCACCTCCTTGTAATTCTTGCAGGAGATTTAGTTACAACAACCACCTCCTTGTAATTCTTGCAGGAGATTTAGTTACAACAACCATCTCCTTGTATTTCTTGCAGGAGATTTAGTTACAACAACCACCTCCTGGTAATTCTTGCAGGAGATTTAGTTACAACAACCATCTCCTTGTAATTCTTGCAGGAGATTTAGTTACAACAACCACCTCCTTGTAATTCTGGCAGAAGACTTCAGTTACAACAAGCACCTCCTTGTAATTCTGGCAGAAGACATACAGTTACAACAACCACCTCCTTGTAATTCTGGCAGAACACTTCAGTTACAACAACCACCTCCTGGTAATTCTGGCAGAAGACTACAGTTACAACAACCACCTCCTGGTAATTCTGGCAGAAGACTTCAGTTACAACAACCACCTCCTGGTAATTCTGGCAGAAGACATTCAGTTACAACAACCACCTCCTTGTAATTCTGGCAGAAGACTACAGTTACAACAACCACCTCCTTGTAATTCTTACAGGAGATTTAGTTACAACAACCATCTCCTTGTAATTCTTGCAGGAGATTTAGTTACAACAACCACCTCCTTATAATTCTTGCAGGAGATTTAGTTACAGCAACCACCTCCTTGTAATTCTTGCAGGAGATTTAGTTACAACAACCATCTCCTTGTAATTCTTGCAGGAGATTGAGTTACAACAACCATCTTCTTGTAATTCTTGCAGGAGATTTAGTTACAACAACCACCTCCTTGTAATTCTGGCAGGAGACTACAGGTTACAACAACCACCTCCTTGTAATTCTTGCAGGAGATTTAGTTACAACAACCAGCTCCTTGTAATTCTTGCAGGAGATTTAGTTACAACAACCATCTCCTTGTAATTCTTTGCAGGAGATTTAGTTACAACAACCACCTCCTTGTAATTCTGGCAGAAGACTACAGTTACATCAACCACCTCCTTGTAATTCTGGCAGAAGACTACAGTTACAACAACCACCCACTTGTAATTCTTGCAGGAGATTTAGTTACAACAACCATCTCCTTGTAATTTTGGGTAGGAGATTTAGTTACAACAACCACCTCCTTGTAATTCTTGCAGGAGATTTAGTTACAACAACCATCTCCTTGTAATTCTTGCAGGAGATTTAGTTACAACAACCATCTCCTTGTAATTCTTGCAGGAGATTTAGTTACAACAACCACCTCCTGGTAATTCTGGCAGAAGACTTCAGTTACAACAACCACCTCCTGGTAATTCTGGCAGAAGACATTCAGTTACAACAACCACCTCCTTGTAATTCTGGCAGAAGACTACAGTTACAACAACCACCTCCTTGTAATTCTTACAGGAGATTTAGTTACAACAACCATCTCCTTGTAATTCTTGCAGGAGATTTAGTTACAACAACCACCTCCTTATAATTCTTGCAGGAGATTTAGTTACAGCAACCACCTCCTTGTAATTCTTGCAGGAGATTTAGTTACAACAACCATCTCCTTGTAATTCTTGCAGGAGATTGAGTTACAACAACCATCTTCTTGTAATTCTTGCAGGAGATTTAGTTACAACAACCACCTCCTTGTAATTCTGGCAGGAGACTACAGTTACAACAACCACCTCCTTGTAATTCTTGCAGGAGATTTAGTTACAACAACCAGCTCCTTGTAATTCTTGCAGGAGATTTAGTTACAACAACCATCTCCTTGTAATTCTTGCAGGAGATTTAGTTACAACAACCACCTCCTTGTAATTCTGGCAGAAGACTACAGTTACATCAACCACCTCCTTGTAATTCTGGCAGAAGACTACAGTTACAACAACCACCCCTTGTAATTCTTGCAGGAGATTTAGTTACAACAACCATCTCCTTGTAATTCTTGCAGGAGATTTAGTTACAACAACCACCTCCTTGTAATTCTTGCAGGAGATTTAGTTACAACAACCATCTCCTTGTAATTCTTGCAGGAGATTTAGTTACAACAACCATCTCCTTGTAATTCTTGCAGGAGATTTAGTTACAACAACCACCTCCTTGTAATTCTGGCAGAAGACTACAGTTACAACAACCACCCCCTTGTAATTCTTGCAGGAGATTTAGTTACAACAACCATCTCCTTGTAATTCTTGCAGGAGATTTAGTTACAACAACCATCTCCTTGTAATTCTTGCAGGATATTTAGTTACAACAACCATCTCCTTGTAATTCTGACAGAAGAGATTCAGTAACAGCAACCACCTCCTTGTAATTCTGGCAGAAGACATTCAGTTACAACAACCACCTCCTTGCAATTCTTGCAGGAGATTTAGTTACAACAACCACCTCCTGGTAATTCTTGCAGGAGATTTAGTTACAACAACCACCTCCTTGTAATTCTTGCAGGAGATTTAGTTACAACAACCATCTCCTGGTAATTCTTGCAGGAGATTTAGTTACAACAACCACCTCCTTGTAATTCTGGCAGGAGATTTAGTTACAACAACCACATCCTTGTAATTCTTGCAGGAGATTTAGTTACAACAACCATCTCCTTGTAATTCTTGCAGGAGATTTAGTAACAACAACCACCTCCTGGTAATTCTTGCAGGAGATTTAGTTACAACAACCATTTCCTTGTAATTCTTGCAGGAAATTTAGTTACAACAACCACCTCCTTGTCATTCTTGCAGGAGATTTAGTTACAACAACCACCTCCTGGTAATTCTTGCAGGAGATTTAGTTACAACAACCATCTCCTTGTAATTCTTGCAGGAGATTTAGTTACAACAACCACCTCCTGGTAATTCTGGCAGAACACTTCAGTTACAACAACCACCTCCTGGTAATTCTGGCTGAAGACTACAGTTACAACAACCACCTCCTGGTAATTCTTGCAGGAGATTCAGTTACAACAACCACCTCCTTGTAATTCTTGCAGGAGATTTAGTTACAACAACCACCTCCTTGTAATTCTTGCAGGAGATTTAGTTACAACAACCACCTCCTGGTAATTCTTGCAGGAGATTTAGTTACAACAACCATCTCCTTGTAATTCTTGCAGGAGATTTAGTTACAACAACCACCTCCTGGTAATTCTGGCAGAACACTTCAGTTACAACAACCACCTCCTGGTAATTCTGGCTGAAGACTACAGTTACAACAACCACCTCCTGGTAATTCTTGCAGGAGATTTAGTTACAACAACCACCTCCTTGTAATTCTTGCAGGAGATTTAGTTACAACAACCACCTCCTGGTAATTCTTGCAGGAGATTTAGTTACAACAACCATCTCCTTGTAATTCTTGCAGGAGATTTAGTTACAACAACCACCTCCTTGTAATTCTTGCAGGAGATTTAGCTACAACAACCACCTCCTTGTAGTTCTTGCAGGAGATTTAGTTACAACAACCATCTCCTTGTAATTCTTGCAGGAGATTTAGTTATAACAACCACCTCCTGGTAATTCTGACAGAAGAGATTCAGTAACGACAACCACCTCCTTGTAATTCTTGCAGAAGACATTCAGTTACAACAACCACCTCCTTGTAATTCTTGCAGGAGATTTAGTTACAACAACCACCTCCTGGTAATTCTTGCAGGAGATTTTTACAGTTACAACAACCATCTCCTTGTAATTCTTGCAGGAGATTTAGTTACAACAACCACCTCCTTGTAATTCTTGCAGGAGATTTAGTTACAACAACCACCTCCTGGTAATTCTTGCAGGAGATTTAGTTACAACAACCATCTCCTTGTAATTCTGGCAGGAGATTTAGTTATAACAACCACCTCCTGGTAATTCTGGCAGAACACTTCAGTTACAACAACCCCCTCCTGGTAATTCTGGCAGAAGACTACAGTTACAACAACCACCTCCTTGTAATTCTGGCAGAAGACTACAGTTACAACAACCACCCCCTTGTAATTCTTGCAGGAGATTTAGTTACAACAACCATCTCCTTGTAATTCTTGCAGGAGATTTAGTTACAACAACCACCTCCTTGTAATTCTTGCAGGATATTTAGTTACAACAACCACCTCCTTGTAATTCTGTCAGAAGAGATTCAGTAACAACAACCACCTCCTTGTAATTCTTGCAGGAGATTTAGTTACAACAACCACCTCCTGGTAGTTCTTGCAGGAGATTTAGTTACAACAACCATCTCCTGGTAATTCTTGCAGGAGATTTAGTTACAACAACCACCTCCTTGTAATTCTTGCAGGAGATTTAGTTACAACAACCATCTCCTTGTAATTCTGACAGAAGAGATTCAGTAACAGCAATCACCTCCTTGTAATTCTGGCAGAAGACATTCAGTTACAACAACCACCTCCTTGTAATTCTTGCAGGAGATTTAGTTACAACAACCACCTCCTGGTAATTCTTGCAGGAGATTTAGTTACAACAACCACTTCCTTGTAATTCTTGCAGGAGATTTAGTTACAACAACCATCTCCTTGTAATTCTTGCAGGAGATTTAGTTACAACAACCACCTCCTTGTAATTCTTGCAGGAGATTTAGTTACAACAACCACCTCCTTGTAATTCTTGCAGGAGATTTAGTTACAACAACCACCTCCTTAGTAATTAATTGCAGGAGATTTAGTTACAACAACCATCTCCTTGTAATTCTTGCAGGAGATTTAGTTACAACAACCACCTCCTGGTAATTCTTGCAGGAGATTTAGTTACAACAACCATCTCCTTGTAATTCTTGCAGGAGATTTAGTTACAACAACCACCTCCTTGTAATTCTTGCAGGAGATTTAGCTACAACAACCACCTCCTTGTAATTCTTGCAGGAGATTTAGTTACAACAACCATCTCCTTGTAATTCTTGCAGGAGATTTAGTTATAACAACCACCTCCTGGTAATTCTGACAGAAGAGTTTCAGTAACAACAACCACCTCCTTGTAATTCTGGCAGAAGACATTCAGTTACAACAACCACCCATTTGTAATTCTTGCA
Source organism: Haliotis rubra (assembly GCF_003918875.1). Lineage (NCBI taxonomy): Eukaryota > Metazoa > Mollusca > Gastropoda > Lepetellida > Haliotidae > Haliotis > Haliotis rubra. The sequence goes on along the minus strand of NW_025766069.1, from coordinate 55,675 downwards.
GGAGATTTAGTTACAACAACCACCTCCTGGTAATTCTTGCAGGAGATTTAGTTACAACAACCACCTCCTTGTAATTCTGGCAGGAGACTACAGTTACAACAACCACCTCCTTGTAATTCTTGCAGGAGATTTAGTTACAACAACCATCTCCTTGTAATTCTTGCAGGAGATTTAGTTACAACAACCATCTCCTTGTAATTCTTGCAGGATATTTAGTTACAACAACCACCTCCTGGTAATTCTTGCAGGAGATTTAGTTACAACAACCACCTCCTTGTAATTCTTGCAGGAGATTTAGTTACAACAACCATCTCCTTGTAATTCTTGCAGGAGATTTAGTTACAACAACCACCTCCTTGTAATTCTTGCAGGAGATTTAGTTACAACAACCACCTCCTTGTAATTCTTGCAGGAGATTTAGTTACAACAACCACCTCCTTGTAATTCTTGCAGGAGATTTAGTTACAACAACCATCTCCTTGTAATTCTTGCAGGAGATTTAGTTACAACAACCACCTCCTGGTAATTCTTGCAGGAGATTTAGTTACAACAACCATCTCCTTGTAATTCTTGCAGGAGATTTAGTTACAACAACCACCTCCTTGTAATTCTTGCAGGAGATTTAGCTACAACAACCACCTCCTTGTAATTCTTGCAGGAGATTTAGTTACAACAACCATCTCCTTGTAATTCTTGCAGGAGATTTAGTTATAACAACCACCTCCTGGTAATTCTGACAGAAGAGATTCAGTAACAACAACCACCTCCTTGTAATTCTGGCAGAAGACATTCAGTTACAACAACCACCTCCTTGTAATTCTTGCAGGAGATTTAGTTACAACAACCACCTCCTGGTAATTCTTGCAGGAGATTTAGTTACAACAACCACCTCCTTGTAATTCTTGCAGGAGATTTAGTTACAACAACCATCTCCTTGTAATTCTTACAGGAGATTTAGTTACAACAACCACCTCCTTGTAATTCTTGCAGGAGATTTAGTTACAGCAACCACCTCCTTGTAATTCTGGCAGGAGATTTAGTTACAACAACCACCTCCTGGTAATTCTGACAGAAGAGATTCAGTAACAACAACCACCTCCTTGTAATTCTGGTAGAAGACATACAGTTACAACAACCACCTCCTTGTAATTCTGGCAGAACACTTCAGTTACAACAACCACCTCCTGGTAATTCTGGCAGAAGACTACAGTTACAACAACCACCTCCTGGTAATTCTGGCAGAAGACTTCAGTTACAACAACCACCTCCTGGTAATTCTGGCAGAAGACATTCAGTTACAACAACCACCTCCTTGTAATTCTGGCAGAAGACTACAGTTACAACAACCACCTCCTTGTAATTCTTGCAGGAGATTTAGTTACAACAACCACCTCCTTGTAATTCTTGCAGGAGATTTAGTTACAACAACCATCTCCTTGTAATTCTTGCAGGAGATTTAGTTACAACAACCATCTCCTTGTAATTCTTGGAGGAGATTTAGTTACAACAACCACCTCCTTGTAATTCTGACAGAAGAGATTCAGTAACAACAACCACCCCCTTGTAATTCTTGCAGGAGATTTAGTTACAACAACCACCTCCTTGTAATTCTTGCAGGAGATATAGTTACAACAACCACCTCCTTGTAGTTCTGGCAGAAGACTTCAGTTACAACAACCACCTCCTTGTAATTCTGGCAGAAGACTTCAGTTACAACAACCACCTCCTGGTAATTCTGGCAGAAGACATTCAGTTAGAACATCCATCTCCTTACCAGCGTGTCTGCTTAATGTGGGAGGAAAGCCCGTTTGATATGTTTGATATGTGAATTAACAATCGTCAGCAGTGTAACCAACATAAGGTGATGATTTGAAACCTCGGCCAACGATCCCAACGTCAGAAAGATTATTTGATCGATCGGTGCAGCACTAATCCATAGTGACATTGACACTGAGTTTACATGATCATCTCAATTATAGTTTACAAATTAGAAGATAAAGCTACTCTGTTTTCAATTTTGCGGTCCTTTATCGTTGATTTAAGACCGCTAAATGTAATTTAAAAACCGAACGCGTTGTCGACGTCAACACACATAGATCTGTCCGACATGTTTGTTTACAAACAATAGGGTCAACGAGTTCGTTGTATTCATACGCGGTGAATCGGTCACTTTAATTAGCGGTCTTAAACTGCCATTTAAGTACGGTTTTAATGAGCTCTCAGCCAATCACAATCGAGTGTCACACAATGTCGTGCTAGATTAAGTGTTAATCGCGCCAAAGGTAAATAAGCGTTCACCTCTAGACAAAATACACAAACCAATCAACGGGTTGTTTATTCGTGGTTTACTTGCCAAGCGGACTTCCTGCTCAGTCCGGATTATAAAGCAATGTTTTTACGTGTAACTACCTTTTCGGGCCGACACTGTGGTCCGAAATCCGAAATAATGAGAGTTCGAGATACAGAGCTTTTTCATTATGACAACAAAGGAGGATTACGTCGGGACCGTAAGTTCAGCTTGGTTTATACAACAATCCAAGTTGGACAGAGTGCACTGTAATTAAAACCGTTTCGTTGCATTCATGACGCTGACGGACGTTCCTCGTAAACCGTTTCTCCTGAAAGAAACCTGAGTCACATGGTAAACCAAGATTAACGGGACTATTAGATTATCACTGCGATTTAAGTCCATCTTCAACGAAAAGATGCTCAAGCTAGGAAGTGCTGATACGCTAAACACCACCGTCAACCCCACTGGGATAGTGTTCCTTCTTACCAAGGCGGATCGTCTTTGTAGAACTGCTTCTCGCTTGGGAAGGCGCTCCAACAATCAACTCAAGAGGTTTGTTACTAAATCTAACATCGATACATATCATCCGCTGAAAAGATCAACAAGGGTCACTCATTTTAACCTAGTTATGTCTATTTCATGTTCCCACGAGGGGAAATGTATCCATGGTGATAGTGTGTTAGCAATATTCTGGGAAAAGGTCAAGGTTAACGTTGACAGCCCGGTGAGATGTAGTACTGGGACTGGCAGTCTACTGAATCGAGGTAGGATCTGTCACAAATCATATTGGATAAGTGCTATTTTTCTCATCAAATAGTCGATTTGTGACTCAGATTGAGGTAGCCATGAAACTATATGGCGCGGGTTAAAGACGAGTTATCCAGTACTAACAAGTAAAACGTGTTAAACGTTTCATAAGATCAGAAGTTAGGTAAGTTACGTTAAGGAAAAAGTAAAATTATATTTTTATGTAACAGAAACGTCCTAGATCGTAAACATTTTGGGGACATGATCCAAACGGGTTTTTTCGGTATATTAAAACAAAATATGTTTGGATAGACGTGAGATTCCAGCTGTCCTGAAACTGCAACCAAAGATAATAACATATTTGTACCGTGCATATATCCATACCTAAGCATGCTCAAAGCGCTAGATATATCACAATCTGACTATTATTACCCCGGATAACCCAGGCTGTCTGTGAGGCGCTAGAAGGTCATAGTCATATGACATATCCCACCGGGTACCCATTTTCTGCTGGGTGAACAGAGGCAATTTTGAACAGACTGACTTGCCTAAGATGTGACTACATGTGTTGCGTATGCTTCGTTGCGGGGCAGGACGGAAGTCCTAGAAACTCTCAGGAGTCAAGCTGCCAAACACGGTCACCCACCCATTGACTCTCCGCGCTTCACGTTGCTTAACTTCGACTGATTCGTGACTGACTGACTGACTGACTGAGTTTGGTTTAACGCCGCTTTTAGCAATATTCCAGCAACATCACGGCGGCCTGATTCGTGAACTGAGCTCTATGACCACACACCGCCACACAAGATCTACCAAAGACAGAGGTGATGTGTGAATGACAGCTGAAACAGCTTAATATATTAGAATGTTCGGATATACTTCACACTAGTTTTGGGAATTGGTTGAAATCTCACAATTGATGATTGGTTCAATACCAACGACCAATCATCGAAAAAAAAACATTGGTTAGCGTCATTTTTTTAGATTTTCCTATTCAGGTTGTAGTTGCAGATAAGTATAAAGAAAAAAACATTTGGTTCTCTGTTGTTGTTTTTAGAAACTGCACAAATTACATTTGCAGATTTCACATCCAGTGTAAAATGATTCAGTTCCAGTGTAACATTAACTTCCCAGATTCTTCAAGAACTATTCAGTCATGACTTTTCAGAAAGTGAAGTGTGTTTTCTTAGAAATAAACACGTTTTTAGGCCCTGACAACGTCCTAGATATGTTCCATCATCAAGTATTTCAAACTCTATTACAGCGGTTCCAAAATCGTTTGTGTTCGATTATGAGAAAATGTGATCGATTGCTTGGTCGTTTGTCCACTGCGACCAATCTTCGATTATTTCAATATAAATCGGACCACCACTACTTCACACTATAGTCGACTACAGTTATTGTCAAGGTTGAATACATTTAATCGAATACCCTTTTCACGATATGTCGCTTGAGACGATGTACCGTTATGATTTGCCAAGAATCCTTTACAAACACATATCCCGTGAAGACAAGAATTAGAATGGTCTTTCTTGTAATCGCCGGCGTCTAACGGGATCGAGTGGTCAGATTCCTTGACTTGGTTGATGCATGCCATGGTATTCTAATTGGGTAGTTCGGTGCTCATGGTGTCAATCACTGGATTGTCTAATCCAGACTCGACTATTTACAGACCTCCAACATATAATGAGATATTGTTATTGTGGTGTTAAATAACAAAAAGCGTGTTCGTGTGTTTCACCAGAGTGGAAACATTTTCTATATAATTTGTTGTGTGGAGTTACCTCCCCTCTGTCGCACCACAATTCGCTGATCATAGACACAAGCCGTGATGCTTGACGCACTTGCGGCACTGAAACCAAACACAAGTCTCTGCGCAAGTCTCAACAACTAACCCGTGTTTTCCTGTTAGGATAGTTCCTGGGAACTAGTCGCAAGAGTGAATGCGTGAGTTTGGTTTTACCAAATGGGCTTTACACATTGTACCCAAGTGGGGAATCGAACCCTGGCCTTCGGTATGACAAGTGAACGCTTGAACAACTAGGCTTTAACTAGGCTTCAAAAGATCCAAGTCGTATGTTGCTTTTTCTGTAAACTCAATATTTCCTATGGGTATTATGAATGATCCCCGTAATACGAAGACAAAGACACAAAACAAACACAATAACACAAGTCCCCAACAGCAACATATCGACCTTGACACCTTTAAGGTTTCACCGCAGTGACGTACGATGACGATAATTCGGACCACAATATTAAACTCGATTACCCGCAGACGCCTGGTCTATTATGTCCGGATCCGTTATATTCCGGGAAAAACAGAACAATTTAATTTGATGAGTGTTTTGACCTTTCTTAACTGCTGTAGGGATAATTTAAGTTCATTGAATTATTAATGTCACCCATAACGTCATTTATCTGAGCAATAGTTCATGAGCATATTTGTAATACCTGGAAGCCGCGCAGTAATGAATACTGACTGAGTCACCTTTCACGATGTTCACATTATCGGTAACGCCATGCATACAGAGTCACTTAATGGCTCAATGATTCACTCAATATGGTTGCAGAAACGGAATTTGAAAGATAGTTATGTGGATAAGGTTATGAAAGAGACCTTATTGAGCTTGGGTTCTTATGCCACGGTTTATCATGGCAGTGCAGCACTCGGAAATAATGTATATTATTAAAGCCTGTTTCTGACAAAACCTAAAATATCACATAGATATCCTCGTTGTTAGGGTGAATCAAGGGCAGAATATTTCTCGAGTACCTCATGCTTGATTTGGAGAAGATTCGTGAAAAACAGATGCTTTCCGGTTGGGCGCCTTCATGTGGATATTGTTGTTCATGCTATCGACCATTGGTTCAACTGCCGCAAGTTTATATCGTACAGAACGCTTCAGTGGATCTGGGTGGGGTTTCAAACATTCATTCACAAAGTACGTATACACAAAATGTCTATATAAGGACAGATGTCTCCGGTTTAAGGTTGAATTACGATAACTACACATATATTATTGGAGAGCGGAAGGTCGCGGGTTCGATCCCCGACCGCGTCATACCAAAAGACGTTAAAATATGGTACTTGTTGGTCCCTGCCTGGCGCTCGGCATTAATGGGTACAACAAGGACTGGTCGGCTCGAAGTCAGTATAATGTGTCTGAGTGGGGTATTCATGCTTCACTGCGGCATGGTATCTCAGTGGGCTAGCACTATAAAACCAGCTTAAGTCTGGGTTAGTACAAGCAGCCGCACATACACATACACACGCATGCACATCGTCATATGAGCGAAATATTCTCAAGCACGACGTTAAACCAAAATTCACCTCACCTCATATATCATTTGTTTCATTACGATACCATATCGTAGTTTAACATGGATATCACACTCAGACACAGTATATTGACTCCGTGCCGGGCGAAAGACACGTACCATCGTTTAAATTCTTTGGGTCAGTGAGTGAGTGAGGTTTTACGCCGCGTTGACCCGTGAAGGTCCGTGTTAAAATACTGATCTTCAGTAACCCATGCTTGTCGTAAGAGGCGACTAACGGGTCGGGTGGTCAGGCTCGCTGACTTGGTTGACACATGGATTGTCTGGCCCAGACTCGATTATTTACAGAGCGCCGCCATATAGCTGGAATATTGCTGAGTGCGGCGTAAAACTAAACTCAATCACTCACTTTACGCCGCGTTGAGCAATGTATTACCGGGGAACACCAGAAATCATGCAGTGTACCTTGAAGGGAATCGAATTCTGATCTTCAGCGTGACGAGCAAACACTTTAACCACTCGACTACCCAACCGTCCCTCTTTTGGTAAGACGTAGCAGGGGAACGAAACCCAGATCTTCCACACTCCGGGCAAACGCTGTGTCCACTAGGTCACAGAGGAGATCGAATACAAGATCCACGAGAACAAAGATCATCCTACTAATTAAGTTACGAATAAGTTAGACATCAGTTTTTGCTATGTTTTCCTCACACTAATATTTAAAGAGCATCACACTCTGAAGACTTCTTCCCCTTCTTCTTTCACAGCACTAATCCACAGGGAGAAAGAACATCACCTTGACAAATCACCCTACAGACACTTGTCTGTATTTCCAGTCAAATGACCAAGGATTCTATACCGGCGCAATTACAGCAGGCTAGGAGTGGTTAAACTTGGGCCGTCCACATCAATAGTCTGTCAAAGTAGCGGAAATTGACCTTGTATCATCAATATTAGCCTGGTTAGGGATATTTGCTTAGCATTACAACAATACGCCCCGCGTGAAGACGGGACGCGCCAAGTGAAAGATGAGGGTATCTCGCTGACCGGATCAGTTATACCATCGATTAGGACACGAAGCAGAGGAAACGAATATCCAAGAAGGGCAAACATTACCATTGTACGACAGGGATTATTGCTGCAAATGTTCTTCTATCGACCCTCCAGTGTCTAAGCAGTTGGTATTAAACGTAGCATGAGAACACGTCGGCCTGCTTTTATGATACACGATTTGCGGAACATTGAGCACATATTGGGGATTGGTTACCCTCGTCTGGTTTGTCAATTTAATGTCACTCCTAAATATTTCTCATTTGCAACATTTTGTAAAATAAACTCCCGGCAAAAAAAGGTATACACTTGAAAAATGGATTTAACCAAAAAATGTAACACGTTTTCAAAATGTTACTAGGCTGGCGACTGTCGTCGATGCACAGTCCAAAACACAACCATGATGCTGCATCAAATACATAACATTTCTTGTCTCCTTTTTAGAAAAAACAAACATAATGTATACTTTCTTTAGCTTTTGGCGTGACGTCATCATACCATGATCTTTGTTTCAGCTGTATTTCGAAATTTGACGTTACATAATGCATTTGCAACCAACCTGGGAAAAATTTAATGGTATTTGGATTTACGACAACTCGTCTTTTTTTTTATATGATGATTGTGTGTAGGATTTATGATTTCCAGCAAAACTGGAAGTTTCGCGTCTGTCGACTCGTTCAGTGCATCTACCCTGTAATGCAACTGTGATGAGACTGTAATGACATGATCAATCAGAGATATTGACACTGTGCAGCTATTGCCGCAAACATCCTGTGGGGATACTGGGTTATTGTATATATCTGACCGTTGTTGATTGACAAATTTATAGATAGGAGCAAACATGGCCATTTCTCTTGCAATGAAACCCTTGTGATGATGTATTCCATTTTTCAGCATTCTGAGCCGGACATCTCTAGCCATTCCGAGAGGCGGTGGTTAAAGCGTTCGCTCGTCAGGCCGAAGGTCCAGGTTCGTTTCCCACACGGGTACATTGTGTGAAGCCCATTTCTGGCGTCCCCTGCTGTGATATTGCTGGAATACTGCTAAAAGCTGCGTAAAACCATACTCACTCACTCACAAACCATTATGAACGTTTACTTCAAGCAAGTGAGACTGAGAAATTATACATGAGGCATATCATGGTTGAAGTCAGAGCCAACTCCAATCCGATTTATACAGTAGAATCAACTCTCATGATTTTTCCACAAATGCTTTTACCTTAGAATTAAACTTATATTTAACATATTTATATAAAACCCAAAATAATCATGGTTTGAGGTTTGAAACCATTCAATCATTGAATGTGACAAGAATACCGTGTCACTAGACACCTGGCCATGTACCCGGTATCCAGAGGTGTTAACGATACTTATGATACACAGGTGTTACTGAAGCCTGTTTTAGCACCGTACTACAGAAGGATAGATAGTTTCGCCGTTTCGTTTTCGATATTAAGGCCAGATGTTCATTAGGAGACGACAAACCTTAGACGTCTACGGTTTTCAATGTAATGCCACGGATGATGTAGAATATAAGTATTCCCTCCCTTGTTTGTTGTTTAACGCCGCACTTTGCGCGTCGGTCCCCTTTATTGTGTTTAATAATTTCTGTGTTTGCAAGTCTCTCTAAAATAAGGTCACTGATATAGCTAACTGAATCTAAAATCATACTACTGACTTTCTTGGAAAAGTATATACTACGTCCATAGCGTTATCAAATGAATCATTGTTTGATATATTTAACGTAAATGCTTTTTGTACTGAATATATACTTTAAAATAGTTTTCTATTTAAAGAAGGCTACGAATTACGAGGAGCCCAATCGGCTTTCGCTTGGGTGCGTACAGTAGGCACGACAGATAGCTATAACTGTAGTAGGTTCGAATCCCAGTTCACGACAATTATGTTGTTCGGTTTGTCAACGCCATACCCTCCCTCGTCTGTTTTAACCAAAGTGGAAAACATCTGAGAAACATGTTCATTCTCCTCCTAAAATAAGTTGGCACACTTATATTAAAGGAATACTGTTTAAAACTGCATTTAAACTCAACTCACTCACTCACTCAATGCCAGCTATTTTGCCCAGTTAACAAACGTGAGTTCTATTTACTACACGAACAAGTCAAACCTGATTTACAGTTTAAACAGGGACACACGATCGTGTAGGAGTTGTTAAATAAGTAACGGGAATCTAATTTAGAAAATCAATACAATTAGAGAAAGTCGAGTCAGTCTCCTTCAATGACGTCTTGGAAAACAGTAATGGAAAAATCCGAGAATAGACGTCATACATGTTGAAAACCTTCAAATGTATTTATTTTTTTACAGAATCGGAAAGGTTAATATTTCCTCTTATGACCAAAAAGGCATGAGTTAAATCCAGGAACCAACCTATTTAATGAAAAGATCATGATATTGCCATTTGACTTCCATATTTGTTTAATACGCTGTCTTTTCATCTGCGTATTCCATCGTAAATCAAAACAAAAAAAATGGTTATTACAGTCGGGGCTTTTAAGTCGGTAATAAATCAAACTCATAATTTCCATATCGACATGGGGAAAGGTCTCGTGTGAAAAGGTTTCACAAAAATAGGGTTTGGCAAACAAATTGAAATGATATCAAACGTTTCAAGGCTGAAGACAGGCACCCAAGCACTGTCAATTTATGGTCCAAAACAACATTGTCATCTGAGAGTTTATAGGTCAAGCTCACGAAGCAGAATACAATCTTAACGTTATGACGATCGTAAGTCCAATGTTAACGTATGGGAGCTACGAACACCTTAGCGCTAAGATACATTGCGCAGTGGGCCAAGGGATATCTATTTACAAGTTCTATTTGCTGTATCTGTAAAGTATAACTGTTGACTTCGTCGACTATTGCTTCACCTTGGGTTTGATGTAGGGTCGTTATTACATGTAAATACTTAGACAAGTCACACATATACATCACTGAGCCACTTATTTCAGTAACATGCTTACCTATATAGCTAACTCCCTACATGCGTGATGTTTGTAATTAGCGAGTCTTTATTATCAAAGACACGCGATCTTTATTACCGTGTATGTTCCGGAATACGGTAAAATGGCTTCCCTGTAACATTTTACGAGCGTTATTATCTGCCGTGCGAAAGAAAGTATACACTTTACAGTGAGTGAGTCCGCTTTGAACAGGTTTTCGGATCTATCAAGGCGTAATGTGGGAGTAATCCCGAGATTTGTCTCGAATACAACACTATAGAATACAACACTATAGAATACAACACTATAGAATACGTCTCACGTGTAGCCACAGTCAACCATGGGTTTTCACCACCTTTGCTGTCCTGTAGTTTACACCAATACCGTAGCATATTGCACTGCACGTCGTCGTTATGTATGAACCCGTATATTTGCGTGTAATGTTTCATAATAATATATCCTGAAATATATCATGTAATATATCCTCTGGTTGAGAGTCTTGTGTTCTCTGCAATGACATATGAAAGCGCGTAAAAGAAAAAGCACATATTGGTTGCAAGTGTTGCTTTTACTCATAAATTCATATCTTCAAAGCGGTACGTACCCCGCGTTTTAGTTGATCACGGTCAGGAATAAACAATTTGTCTATTACATAACAATCTTTAATTATAGTCAAATACCGTTGTGTCGAAATTTGATGAGTCGAACTCACGGTTGTGTCGAAGGTAAAGTTAGTTCTTGCGTATCCCGTTTTGAGTCATCATTTTGCAGTTGTGTCGAGGTAAAGTTAGCCCTTGCGTATCCCGCCTTGAGTCATCATTTTGCACTTGTGTCGAGGTAAAGTTAGTCCTTGCGTATCCTGTCTTGAGTCATCATTTTGCGGTTGTGTCGAGGTAAAGTTAGCCCTTGCGTACCCCGTCTTGAGTCATCATTTTGCGGTTGTGTCGAACTTCGGCTAACTCGAAGGTCCCTTTGATGTTAAGGGTGTTTGACTGTTTACAATTATACATATACAACATTTCAAGTGTATGTCGAACGAGTCACAAGAGAATTAGGCTGTCTAGCTGTGTCACCTGGGTGATTGTATGTCGTCATTCTCATCACGTGGCGTGGACCGATGCTCATGTTATCAACCACAGATTTGCTGACTCGACATTTACAGACTGTCGTGGTATAACATACTGCTCCAACATTGTGTATAACCTGGACCTGTCAACTCTCAGGGCTCAGATACCAGGTCAACATTGGGTAGATACTGAACCTGTCAACTCGCAGGGCTCAGATACCAGGTCATCGTGACATTTATGGCTGTATGTAATCAGGTGCATGCTGAGGGTTATGCGGTGCAAAGCAAAACCTTTTCGCACTTTGGAGATAACTAAATGCAGATTGTTAAGAATACTTATCTTAATATACGTTTGTGTGATAACGAGATAAACTCAAACCCATACAGTGTAATGAAAATAATAAATGACGATAATGACGATGATGATGATGATGATGATGATGATGATGATGATGATGATGATGATGATGATGATATTAAGCGTCTCCATTGTTTGCAATATTTGTTGAGCAACATGCAAATTCAATGCAGTAGAAAGTAATCTAACGAGATGTCGTGTCATCCACTAACTAACCTCAAACCTGAACATATAAATAATCAAATCTGCCTCTCAGGTGTAAATTAGCTTTCACTCACCTGTAGCCTGTTGCACGAGGTGCCTCAACCACGTGTTGCCCGACCCAGGGAAACTAGCCAGAGCAGTTAACGGCATGGGGGTGGGGGAAAACCCAATCGTCTTGCACGTGTAGCCCCCACGTCGCAGGTGAGCTAGAAAAAACGGTCCATGATGGGAAATCCACGGCGACGGAGACCGAGACAGATAGTACAGGCACACGATGTTAATTACGACGATGTATACAACGACACACACCACCGAAGACTTGAGACGCCGATAGAATCGCCGGAAGGAGTTCATCATCTTTCGGTGGCAACACCTTCACTCCCGTCATCATCTTCTTGGAGTCTGAGAGACGGCGTCCGATCAGTGTTCCACAGCTTTTAGTGTTCCTTGTTCACATTCCGTATATCGAGCCGACTGTAACGTGCTGGTCTGCACTGTGAGCTGTAGATTGCCTTGTACAGATATCTAGATAGATAGCAGCCCTCGCTTGGTCGTCCGGCCTCGATCTAAATCATTATCACTGTACTTACATGCAACTGTAGAGTAGACAGACGTATGTACATTCACGGGTTATGTCGGTATCGACTGAGGCGAGGGTTTTCACGATTTTCGTTGATACCGTCTCGGGCAGTTACCGTATTTAGTCTGGTGGAGAATTGTGTATTGCTGGTTTGCCCTCACGTTGAATACGGAGTGAGTGAGTGAGAGAGTGAGTATGTGGGTGGATGGGTGAGCGAGTGAGTGAGTGAGTGAGTGAGTCCTGCGTAAGTGAGTGAGTGCGTGGGTGAATGGGTGAGCGAGCGGGCGAGTCCTGGGTTAGTGAGTGACTAGTGAGTGAATGATTCCTGGATAAGTGAGTGAGTGGGTGAATGGGCGGGAAGCAGAATGGATGAGTCTGGAAATCCCTTGATCATAGCTAAACACTATCACTGCCCTCGCGAGTGAGTGGTGACTGAGTGTATGGGTCAATTCTAAAATTATTCCTTCTGAGGCGGCAGGGTAGCAAAATATGAATAGGAAACTATACACACCCACACCCGCACCCGCACCCGCACCCGCACCCACATTCACACCCACACCCGCACCCACACCCGTCATGAGAACACATGGTACTGTTTTACAGTTATACAGTTCTATATATGGAATACCCCCCTCCCGGAAGTACGTGCCTGAATACATAACCCCGAGTACTGAAACACACCACCCAGAGAGACAATACATCACCAATTCCGAGAAGCTCGTAAATAATCTTTGTAATAATCTGTTTATGTAAACAAGAGCGGTAAAGCAATATATAAAATGAGAAAACAAACAGAATCAACTGTCGAACTCAAACTACACATAAGTTACTCTCCAACAGATCTCGTCGGTGTTGGCTTACGACTACACAGCATAGACGTCCGTACGCCCGAATGTCTTGCAATCGTAAGGACCTGTATAGCGTCCTTCATCTCACTGAACGATCAATGGTGGCAGATGACGTCAAAGTCATGGATGTATATCGGAGGCGTAAAGGCCGAAGAAAGCGGTCAACGTTAGACCGGGGCAGGTGGTCAAAGGTTTCAAGGCTTGTCTCTGGTACTACCAGACACGAGACATCGCTGTGTTGACTCTCATCCGTTGTTTGACGCCGCTTTGAGCTATATTCCAGTGACGGGGATCTGTGAATAATCGACAGTCCAGAGATCAACAGCATGAGCATCGATCCAAGCAATTGGGATACGATGACATATATCAACCAATTCAGCGAGCGTGACCACCCAATCCCGTTAGACGCCTCTGTCATCGGTTCCCAATTGCGCACATCGATGCTCCTACTGTTAATCACTGGATTGTCTATTCCTGACTCGATTATTTACAGACCGCCGCCATATAGTTGGAATATTGCTGAGTGCGGCGTAAAACTAAACTCACTCACTCACTAAAATTACCTTTTGGTCAGAAAATATCAAAAAATAGTTTAAAGTTATCTTTAATTGAAAGTTTTAAATTTCCTAATTTTAGAAACGTTTCTTTTGCGCGTCATTTTCAATGCATAATAAGACATGCCCATATACAATCATGTATTCACGTTCTACCGTCTTTTTTATTGATCATATCCTGACACAAGTTGTGCATGTAAACTCAGCCATTCATCTGTATCAGACAGTTAAACTTAATAACCCGCGAAATATGCCAAATTATTTTGGCGCAAGGGTTCGTCATGTGTACAGCTTCAAGGGCAATTGGTTTTATTGGTATAGAGTTATTCCGTGCTATTACTCCCTATTGTATAGAAACTGTATCCAGCACATGGATAATTAATTACCATAAACTATAAAAACCCGATAAGGAAGTTTTGCTTCCTTTGTTTCCAGTGTGCATCAATATTATTTGAATATTAATTAATCTCAGCTCATTGGATATATTGGACGCGCGTGTTTCTGACAAGGACGTGGGAACTATATGGGCCACACCAGGTTGACTTTAGAACTGTTCATGATATCCAGCAATGGTGGCGACCTGATTCAGCGACCCCGTGGATGTTTTGAACAAAGACAACTTAGCACTAACTAACGATTCTTTACAAATCTATGTTTAAGCATGCGATTGTCACTTGAATTCCTGGATCATCACATGATCCAATGGATGTGACCTTGACCTTTGACCTTGACCTCGTCCTTTCACTTTGATTGGAGGATCAGGGTCAGGAACAGCAGAATCATTAACAAAATTGCAAACATATACTCTCCCAAAAAAGAAACGCATCGTGAAAATAGCAATTTCATGTAGCAATGAATGAAAACGTGATTCATTTTACAAAAGGTTTTGCTCTGTTTATGAGTCCTATGGTGTTTATGTTTTGAAACATCACAACAAAACGCACCATCCGTTATATACCCGTATTTAACAGCATTATTTTCAATTTCAGCGTGTAGTGTCACAGAATACACAATTCACATGCAATGCACGTGAAAGTTGGGGATCAGATAGTCTCAATGATGGGTATAAAAGGTTGATCGCTGTCTGTCGATTATTCACTGTATTTGGAATATTGTTGACGGACGCAAAATGCCACGTCTAAGTGAAGCCAACCGTCATATCGCCATTGGTTTGCTTGAAGCTGGCCTGCCTCAACGTGCAGTTGTCCTACGCATGAATGTTCACCAAAGCACCATTTCACGGCTCTGGGAGAGATATTGCCGGCAGAATGCGGTAGCAGATGCCCCTCGTAGTGGGCGACCTCGAGCGACCACTGCGGCGCAGAATCGCTACATCCGGGTACATCACCTGCGTCATCGAACAGCTACGGCGACCAGTACCGCTCGACAAATACCCGGATTGGGGAGGCTTTCTGCACAGACCGTCAGGAACAGGTTGAGAGACTGGTTTACGTGACAGAAGACCTTATTTTGGCCCTTTGTTCAATGGTGCACCAACGTTCAGGCCTGGAACCTACCGAATTGGCGTAGAATCTGGTTCAGTGATGAATCACGATTTCTATTGGAACGACGCGATGGAAGAATGCGGGTGTACAGACGTCGACGTGAACGTTTTGCCGACGCATGCGTTGCCCAGGTGGACAGATTCGGCTGGGGAGGTGTTATGATGTTGGGGGCGATCACCTGCCGTAGGAGAAGTGAAGTCGTAAGTCTATGTATGGGAGTTACGATTACCTTACGGCTATGATCAACAATGCCGTTGTACAAAACGATCTTAGTGCAAAAGTGATCGTAATCCCCATATCGTAACGTGGATTTACAACTGTCGTAGGGGTAGGGTTGTTTCGTGCAACAGGACCCAGAAGGGGAGGGGGGCGGATTTGATGCTCTAATGGGTCAATTGTACTATAGTTTGGCATGAAATGCATGTGGACCCGGTTTTTTGTAAATATCTCTTCATCCAATGACCCAATCGATCTCAAACTGTGCAAGTGGATGTTTTGTCAGACAACCTAATCACATTGTAAATCACCGATTTTATGCATTTGTATTAAAGAATCTGTCTATGTAACTGTCAACAAAATCAACAGCAGAACGCAGAATGCTTGCAGAGGGAGGGAGCCAATGACATGTAACAGCGGCAGTGTTGGGTCATAAAGGTCAACGTTCGTCAATGTAGGTCAGCTATGCACGTGACAGGTATGAAGAGGTGTTCATTTCCAGCAAATAGCCGGCGAATGACATCTCTGATGACCCTGATGTCAAAAGAATCTAACTTTGGATGCCTACCTTTTTGTACAAGGTTTTGTTTATTGGTTGTTGGTTTATTTTTCACAATTTTTAGCACGATGTTCTTTTTCATGCCAAGAGCAAAAGTTGTACGTTTCATGTAATCCGACACCTTATAAATCGGTTTGCTACGTTTGCTCTCTTTTTCTTAACAAAATTCAACACATTTCTAATTAAACGTTTAGCATCATCTGAATAAGCTTTCATGATGACAGCTAGAAGTAGTCAATGTGAATGATCCAAACGGTCTATCACTGTGCAGTGCACAGGTAACTATCATGAACTGCACGTGCATTGACCTTTATGACCCAACACTGCCGCTGTTACAGGTCATTGGCTCCCTCCCTCTGCAAGCATTCTGCGTTCTGCTGTTGATTTTGTTGACAGTTACATAGACAGATTCTTTAATACAAATGCATAAAATCGGTGATTTACAATGTGATTAGGTTGTCTGACAAAACATCCACTTGCACAGTTTGAGATCGATTGGATCATTGGATGAAGAGATATTTACAAAAAAACGGCTCCACATGCATTTCATGCCAAACTATAGGTAATCTTAGCACTGCGACAGTCGTTACTCTACGCTACGATATGGTAGTTACGATCACCTTAGCGCTAAGATCGTTTTGCACAACGGCACCCTGTTCAATGAGTAGAGCTGTTTAAATCTGAAGCAACGGTTGTGAAAGCGGAGATCGTATTCTAGCATATTTCTACAACCGTCGTAACTGATGTCGTAAAAGTATGTGCGCAAAGTACGTATAGAGTCAAAGTCCATTCACACCACGGATCGATGACGCCTGCATTTGCCGTCAGCAGACACTCAGTGAGACCGGAAGGCCACAGGAACACTTACTTTAGTCGAATAATTACCCGAACCATTAATATG
This sequence comes from Haliotis rubra, assembly GCF_003918875.1. NCBI lineage: Eukaryota > Metazoa > Mollusca > Gastropoda > Lepetellida > Haliotidae > Haliotis > Haliotis rubra. Next base: position 38,556 of record NW_025766069.1, on the reverse strand, counting down.
AAAATATATTGATTGTGTATTGTGTTAATGAGGGCCTTGTCTCTCATCTCTTTGAACCGCTGGAAAAGGATCATCTCAAGCATCGGTGCGTTTGCGTGTCATGAATATGCAAATGTGATGCATAATTATTGGAGGTACTGCAAACAGAGAGACGGACTGACGGAGAGAGAGACAGACAAGAGAGTTTGTCTTCGTGTCATTGTCAAATATCGATAAATACAAGACAACATACAACATGTTTCATTTAAGTAAAGACACCATGCCGTTTAAGAGAGACAATGTATTAACTTCAAACATCTGTAAATGTTATATCCTAAATGGAAAACGTAAGAGATATTGATTTTTTTTGGCGTATATTGAAATATGTCTGCTCAGTCATCTACAGAGCAACATAACACCCTAGAAGATTCATCATACCCAACTTTTCTGTTCAGTATATGTACATTCATAGACCAGCATTTACACAAAGTGCTGAGCTTGAATTCGCAGGGTCGTGGCAACGTAAAAGGTCAAATTGGTCCATGTAAATATTGTCAACACTTATGTCAACTAGGTTGGGGTGAGATTAGGTTTGGGGAGAATCAAGGACAACAGTGGTATCTCTGTCGCGTAACGGTTAATTAACAACATATAATAATAACACATATTTGAAGAAATATTCAAAAAGCGGAATACCTGCTAATTAATCGTAAGGACAGCAATGAGCGGAGGTCCAGACACAATGAGGTTAGCGGAGGTCCAGACGCAATGAGGTTAGCGGAGGTTCAGACGCAATGAGGTTAGCGGAGGTTCAGACACAAATGAGGTTAGCGGAGGTTCAGACGCAATGAGGTTAGCGGAGGTTCAGACGCAAATGAGGTTAGCGGAGGTTCAGACACAAATGAGGTTAGCGGAGGTTCAGACACAATGAGGTTAGCGGAGGTTCAGACGCAAATGAGGTTAGCGGAGGTTCAGACACAAATGAGGTGAGGTTAGCGGAGGTTAGGGAGGTTCAGACACAAATGAGGTTAGCGGAGGTTCAGACACAATGAGGTTAGAGGTTAGGAGGTTCAGACACAAAAGGTTAGCGGAGGTTCAGACACAAATGAGTTAGCGGAGGTTCAGACACAAATGAGGTTAGCGGAGGTTCAGAGGTTAGCGCAGACACAATGAGGTTAGCGGAGGTTCAGACACAAATGAGGTGCGGAGGTTCAGAGGTTCAGACAGAATGAGGTTACCGGAGATTTCTACGTGTGGCACATTCTGTTTGCGGTTGTGCCTCCACAAGCAGTTGGAACACCGGATTCACTAGCATTGTCAATGTCTGTTTGTTTGTTGTTTTACGCCGCACACAGTAATGTCCCAGCTTTATGGCGGTGGTCTGTGAATAATCGAGTCTGGAATAGACAATCCAGTCATTGACCTTATGAGCATCGATCTACGCAACTGGGAACAGATGACATGTGTCAACCAAGTCAGCGAGCCTGACCCCCAGATCCTGTTAGTCTCGTCTTACAACATACAGACTGGATCACATTGTAAATGTAAAGATGTATACAGTAATGTACAGACAAAGAGATGCTGGACACGTGACTCATGGACGTTATCATCGGCACAGTGTAGGGGATAACCCATACAAGCTGGATATGTCCTGAATGACAGTTATTAAAGAGAAGTGAAATAGTAGCACAGGCCTTCTGGCAGACAATATACAATGGCTGGCAATGGGATAAATAAAGAGTTTAGTGTAATCTGCAGAATGGCACTTCAGCGATGGAACATATGTCCTGGCTACAGGGTACTTAGCCCATGGAATTAAAAACGTTCTGGCAATGGTTGTCCTGAGTTTTTCAGTTTCAGATTAATCATCCTAAAAGCTTCACGAATCTTCAGAGATAATTTGACAAAGAGGAAAATGTGCATTGAATAATATGAAGGTTTGAATAAGTATGTGTTTGTGTGTGGGTGTTTGCTTGTGCATGTGTGTGTGTTTGTGCATGCCTGTGTGTGTTCTTGTGTGTTCTTGTGTGTGTTCTTGTGTGTGTTCTTGTGTGTGTTTGTGTGTGTGTGTGTGTGTGTGTGTGTGTGTGTGTGTGTGTGTGTGTGTGTGTGTGAGAGAGAGACCCCATGGTTGTGTTTTGTGTCAAGTGCAAAACATAGGAAGCAATCCTTTATTCTGATAAGTTGAGTGTCTATTTTAAGTAATAATATGCTAACTTTTATATAACAAAGCATGCAACAGTTGATTTGTAGGTCTACCTGTCTGTCTGTCTGCTGACGAACATTTCTGATGTAGCCAGAAGTCACATGGGTTCCACTTCAACGTCCAGTTTTATGGTAAAATAAAATATACTGTGTCACCACTAAGTTTCACGATCCATATAATTATTAACGGCTGTTGTGCTATGTGGACAGATGTATTCTGTCTCAGCCGATAATGACTGGTTCTCTGGACCTAACGTTATCCTCAGGTTATCGCTGAAATTGTCACGTGCCTCTCAAAAAGGAAAGACCACCCGGTTCTGTTATTTTACCATAGTCAATCTGGCCATATATACTACTGTAATGTGGAATACCCGTGAAGATCCGGGTTAGAACTGATCTTCAGCAACCCACATGTCGTAAGAGGTGAATAACTGGATTGGGAGGTCAGGCTCGCTGACTTGGTTGACATGTCATCGTATCCAGACTGCGTAGATCGACACTCATGATTAGCACTGGATTGTCTGGTCCAACCTCAGTTATTTACAGACCTCCGTCATATAGCTGGAATGTAACTGAGTGCAGCGTTAAACAAAAAAACAAACAAAGTAACGTGAGATGGACTGAGAAGACTGAGGTGGCGTGACAGGTCGACTGCAGCAACAACGAAGAACATCACCGCAGCGGTTATCATAGCATTATAAAAAGTGTCTATGGTACCATGAATCAATCGGATTGTCCTTTAATATTTTTAGTAGCTCATGTCAGCGTGTTTTTCTTAATTCTAATGTCAGTATGACGTCATATATTCTGTAGTGTTTGTGAGTGAGTTGGGTTTTAGCCGCTTTTAGCAATATTCCAGCAATATCATTGCGGGCGACACCAGAAATGGGCTTCACACATTGTAGCCATTTTGGATATCGAACCCGGGTCTTCGGCGTGACCAGCGAACGCTTTCACCACTAGGCTACCCCACCGCACAAGGTTTTTTGAAAGGATCGGAAGTTCTTAACATTTTGTGTGTAGTATATAAGCTGATTTTGAGAGTTGACCAAAGATGACGTATTTAACGTATACAAGTGCCTTGAAAGTGGGTTACCGTTGTTTTTGTATCGTGTCCTATTGATATGGACCAGATTGGTGTAATTACTTGGCGTTGCCTTCATATCCTTTTCATTACAGTAACTTCAAAATAATAGCTCCCCTGGGTATAAAAAACAAGACACTTGTGTTTTCCATCGAGATGTCTTAAGGTTCAAAGAAGCAAGGTGTTTCTTCGTGGGTCAAATGAATCAGCTTTTCATGTTCTAACGTTTGAGATTTGACGTGCATTAAACCTTATTTATGACCGGATCGGACGGACTGGAACTAATTGGTTACAAGCTTGCGGCCAATCGAAAGTGTATTTTTAGCTTGTTTATCCATTTGTTTAAAAGGATGGCTGCAGGTTTGTTTGTGTCGTCGAGAGAGAGAGAGAGAGAGAGAGAGAGAGAGAGAGAGAGAGAGAGAGAGAGAGAGAGAGAGAGAGAGAGAGAGAGAGAGACCCAGAGTCACAAAGAGAGCCCACCCAAGTAAGCGACTAGTCAATTTCTGGGTAGACAAATGATCAACCCCAGGATTCCTCACAAAGCCCCTAAGCGACTACACTCAATTTGTGTTGAAAATCTGAAATCTCTATTAATCTAAGCCTCCAGCACACAGTCTGCCTGACGAGTTACCCTGAACTGCTGTAAACGAAAGTAGCAATATGTTCGAGGCTGTGAGATGTTAGCGTCAAGTCACAAGGTCATAGCCATGGCAAATATTGGATTCGAACCTACGATCTGTGATTGCTTACACACAAAAGGCAGGTAACTCTACAGTTCTAATCTCTCGGCTTTAATCGACGAGGCCAGTCATGATACTTTACAAATACTGCGAGTAGCAGTAGTAAATAGGTAATCAAGGCCAATAAACTTTCAGGAAACATAGTTTTGTTTTCGACTTTACGCTGGCACTTTGTCGGTGACATTTTCCGCCTAGTGACGTTTTGCTATCGTCTCAATTTTCTTTGACCACATCCAATCATTGTGAAACTTTTTAGCACGTGTCTCTGTCGATACGGGCATTGTGAGTTTGATTCGTAACCAACGTAAAGCCCTGACTGTAACAACATATTTGTTGTTTTGATTTATGCTGGAAATTGTCAATGAAAGAGCAGCGTATCGCAATTACATAAATGTTGAAGCGGAAAGGGCATTATCCTGAACAAGACTATCAAATTTTAATTCACACCGGAATTTATCATTTTCTGATTTCTGATTTAAAATTTGTTTTATTCTGAAATATATGTGCATTTGAACAAAACAATCTTCAACGCACATGGCCTTTTACTCCATGTAAATCCACATTTTTCCATTAACGTACACAAAGATGCCGTTGGTCTCGGTGAGGGGTCTGGACTTTCTCTAATTATATTGATTTTCTAATTTAGATTCCCATTACTTATTTGCACAACTGCTACACGTCTGTGTTCTGGCGAAAACTGTAAATCAGATTTGACTTGTTCGTGTAGTAAATAGAACTCCCGTTTGATGACACAATATCTTTGATACAAGGGCGAGTGGTTAAGTTGGGTTCAATACCACTTATTCCAGTATTGAAAGTATTCAAGTCATTTCACGTCCGTTGTGATTCAGGTACCAGGCGTGGTCCATTTTGAATAAGTAGGTATATCAGCTTTGAAAGTACATTTCTTTAGTGCAGAAGATATCCAAGGTTTATCTTCCGACACAAATACATCATAATGAGATGATATCTGCTTCAATGAGCAGTTGAATTCGACTGACTGACTGAGTTTGGTTTTACGCCGCTTTAAGCAATATTCCAGCAATATCACGGCGGGGGACACCAGAAATGGGCTTCACACATTGTACCCATGTGGGGATTCGAACCCGGGTCTTCGGCGTGACGAGCCAACGCAGTTGAATTCGAAGTCACAGGAAACGTTACTCGAAGTTTCATTCAACTCGGAGCAATGTGTATGTACCCCGTCAACCGCATACCCGGCAACCGAGAACATATGCAAAGTACTTGAAAATGAATTTTGAACAAAACGTTATAAACCATATCAAGACTACTGAGTTAAAATCATTCGCTGAAAAACTGCAAATGTAAGGTCCAAAACACTATTATACCGGTAAGAAAAGCAAAATTTATTGATGTCAATTTCTTTATTGTGAATAACACGACGTTTCGAAGTCAGGTGATGAAGGAGCAAGCATGCACACCGAAACGTGTTATTCACAATAAAAGTTGACATCCATAAATCTTGCTTTTCTTATAAATCCACTTCTAAATGCCCTTCGAAGATTTATGATACCCGTACCAAATACGTATCGATTTTCTATTTTTTATGCTTGTTTTAATTTAGTCAACATCAAACATGGGTTGATACTTTCCTTCTCCTGGAGGGGCGGTTGGGTAGCCTGGTGGTTAAAGCGTTCGCCCGTCACGCCGAAAGGCCGGGTTCGATTCCCCACATGGGTACAATGTGTGAAGCCCATTTCTGATGTTCCCCGGCGTCATAATGCTGGAATATACTCATTAGACCATACTCATTCACTCACTCCTTTGCCTGGAATTTTACTTGGAAGAAATTTAATGAGAATTGTTAATAAGAATATTTATAAGGCGCCTTTTCCAGGCTATATATCCGGCCTAAAGCACACAATCTGATCATTCTTATCTCGGATAGCACTAGCTGCTTGTTAGGCGCTAGAAGGTTAAAAGTCTCACGACTTATTTCACCGGGTACCCATTTTCTGCTTGGTTTAACAAACTTGCCTAAGGTGAGACCACATGTATCACATGTGCTTCGTTGTGGGGCAGGACTGACGTCCTAGAAACTCTCAGGAGTCAAGCTGTCACACACTGTCACCCACTTAGGGACTCTCCGCGCACAACGTTGCTTAACTTCAACTGATTGTGACCTGAGTTCTATCTTTAAACAAAAGTTGATACAGACAGCTCCTGTCTACCTGTTGGAGGTCGCGTTGTAAACATCTCTAACCAGTTGGATAATTTTTAACACGGTCGACGTTTTTCACTTCTCCTTTCAGCTTGGTTCAGTCTTTATCTCGGGAAAATCAATAGAGAAACGACGAAAGGACGACCCTTCAATGTGTTCGCTCGCCTCGTTTGTTAGACTTGCCAATTAAAGGTTTCCCTTTAGGCAGGTCTTCGATTGATAATACTCCCATTGTGTGTGTCTTGCACTTACAAGGTGAGTAAGACTGAACGAAACTGTTGTGTACAGGTCTCTGGAATTGACTAACATTCCCATGGCCAGGTTTACAAATGGGAAGTTGGTTGGCAAAAAGTCTCAGTGATAAGCAAGTTGTCAGAGGTTTTATCGAGTGTACCGACTGGAGTTCATTCGATCCATGGTGTAAATTAGTTTTTGTTAACGGGAAACTGTGTGTGGAGTTAACTAAAGCATTATGGGGTCGGAATGAGCGCAGGTTGAGATACATTGTAAACAGGTTGAAAACTGCTTTGTAAATTTTCATCTTCATATAAGAAAACGATTAACCATTCAGGGGTCAGTCAGGGTTTAAGACCTCATTACTGGACTGCAGTAACGGGCGACTAACGGGATCAGGTGGTCTGTCTCACTGACTTAATTGATGCATGTTATTGTATCCCAATTGCGGAGATTGATGCTCATGATATCAATCACTTGTTTTTCTGTCAGTAACTAACAAACTGCCATCATATAGCTTGAAGACTGAAGTACCTCGTGGGTTCCATCGTATAGACAGAGTTATGTCATATACAAGACCATTCTGTTCACTCACTCACTGACTCACTCACTCTCTCCTTTACTCACTCACTCACTCACTCACCATTTTGTCCTGGCCAACTACTCCTCAGGGAAGAAGCTGATCATTGATGAGGTACAGCAGAATGTTGGGCATGAAGTCCCTCATAGGCCATGTGTACAGGTGTGATTCTGTCGGACGCAGCAAAGGATGGTTATGGACAACCCGGAACAATATAACGGTACCTTGGGAGGGTGACGGCATCAGCTGGTGTGTTTGCAAGCGGGCCTTAAAACCAATCTTGATCACGCTGAGCACATGTTGTCTGTCTAAGTACTAACCTCTTAGTGGATTACATTGCTCATGTCGATATCTTCTATTTCGGGATTGGCCTGGCAAACTTTGACAACAATCAACCGTACCGAGGATACACAGTGACTCGTTGCTGACCAGAACAGTCGGGTTACACATCTAGTTCCATGTTCTTCTGCCATGTTCTGTTGACATACAAACAGTCAAACGGTTGGACACCAGGATCATTTTCTCTATTCGAAAACTGATTCAAAATACATTTTCCTGAAACAGTATGAATTGTGCAGTCAACTCTGGCTGCTTGTAGATATTTCTCGTTCCTATGGAAACAGATTTTGTAGCTCATATTGTAAAAGCACTTTGTAACACATTCAAGGTTTATAATATGGTTTGGGAAACTCAGTTAGGCAGATTAGCTGACTCAGCTGTTTGTAAGGAGATGAGAAGTGCACCACACATTAATAAGTTGAACAAGATTTAATATTCTGTTATTTTGTAGTCGGTGTTTCGCCAAACAAACTGAGACAAACTCTCACTGGGGATTACAAACTCAAATAGGTACCAGTACGTCATGTTTGTCACCCAGTAAGGGTTAAACTAAAAATATAACATAGGTCAATTCTACGTTGTGCTTGTCTATCAGTGAATATTACAAGACAAGGTTGGTCCACAGTACATCATGTTTGTCTCTCAGTATTATTACAAGACAAGGTGTTTTCACAGTGCATCATGTTTGTCTCCCGGTAAGGATTACAAGACAAGGTAGGTCCACAGTACGTCATGTTTGGTAAGGATTACAAGACAAGGTAGGCCCACAGTACATCATGTTTGGTAGGGATTACAAGGCAAGGTAGGCCCACAGTACATCATGTTTGGTAAGGATTACAAGACAAGGTAGGTCCACAGTACGTCATGTTTGGTAAGGATTACAAGACAAGGTAGGTCCACAGTACGTCATGTTTGGTAAGGATTACAAGACAAGGTAGGCCCACAGTACGTAATGTTTGGTAAGGATTACAAGACAAGGTAGGTCCACAGTACGTCATGTTTGGTAAGGATTACAAGACAAGGTAGGTCCACAGTACGTCATGTTTGGTAAGGATTACAAGACAAGGTAGGCCCACAATACGTCATGTTTGGTAAGGATTACAAGACAAGGTAGGTCCACAGTACGTCATGTTTGGTAAGGATTACAAGACAAGGTAGGTCCACAGTACATCATGTTTGGTCAGGATTACAAGACAAGGTAGGTTCACAGTACGTCATGTTTGGTAAGGATTACAAGGCAAGGTAGGTCCACAGTACGTCATGTTTGGTAAGGATTACAAGACAAGGTAGGCCCACAATACGTCATGTTTGGTAAGGATTACAAGACAAGGTAGGTCCAAAGTACGTCATGTTTGGTAAGGATTACAAGACAAGGTAGGCCCACAATACGTCATGTTTGGTAAGGATTACAAGACAAGGTAGATCCACAGTACGTCATGTTTGGTAAGGATTACAAGACAAGGTAGGCCCACAGTACGTCATGTTTGGTAAGGATTACAAGACAAGGTAGGTCCACAGTACATCATGTTTGGTAAGGATTACAAGACAAGGTAGGTCCACAGTACATCATGTTTAGTAAGGATTACAAGACAAGGTAGGTTCACAGTACGTCATGTTTGGTAAGGATTTCAAGACAAGGTAGGTCAACAATACGTCATGTTTGGTAAGGATTACAAGACAAGGTAGGTCCACGGTACCTCATGTTTGGTAAGGATTACAAGACAAGGTAGGTTCACAGTAGGTCATGTTTTCTCCGGGTAAGGATTACAAGACAAGGTAGGTCCTCGGTGGGAGCGTTTTGTCTCCCAGTAGGAATTTCCAGACACGTTAGTTCGTAAGGCGTATTGTGTGTGTGGCAGTACGGAGAACACGGTATAGAAAGTCAACGTTGGTAAAACAAACAGACAAGATTTAATTCAGAGAGTACTGCGATTCAAACCACGACGACACGGCATTAAAGAACACCATTGCCATGCATTGGCTCTAAATGTTGTTCCTTCATATGGCTATTTCCCAAGTTCGATTTTACGGAATGATATTATAACGTTTATGAGGTCTGTTTGCTTTTCAGTTGCTCATTAATGAGCTGTAAAGTCCCGGAGAAAGAAATACGAAGCTAAACGAACCACGGTGATGATACATTCAGCCTTTTCATCGTTTTGAAATCTAACTTTCAAATGAGTAATATTCTGTCGGATTTGAACCAAACCTTATATCATTCCTTTCTGAATAGCGACATTAATTTCAATGAATTTACATTTAGAGTCCAAATCAAAGACGACGAGACATGAAATATTGAATTAAAGTGTCGGCTCTGACATCCGCCATTCTTCAGGTTGACATTTAATGCCTACATTTCCATGATCATGAGTTGAGGGCGAATTATGTGGGTGTATGAGCTCCAATTTCCTCTGTGTTTAGCGTTAATCGGTTTCATGTAGACTTCTTGAATACAATACGAGAAACATCTAAAAAAAATTCAAATCTATTATAGAATACGAAAATTATGTATTTAGCTGACACTTGTATTTTCGTTGAAAGGGATGACAGAATGCTTGACATCTTAAATATTATAAATACCATATTAATTTTTGTTCATATTATTTTGTTTTACAATGTATAAAAGAATGCATTCTGAGATACCTCGCTAAAGTTCATCTGGATTTACTGTTCTAAACTTACATTGGTAGTAGAAGAAAAGACGATATATTTTGCCCATATGATTTATGATAATCACATATGTCATTTATTTAATATAGTGAAGCTAGTAAAACGAACGTAAACCGTCTTCAAACTGTTGATCATTTGTTTTGCTGGTAACGTGCGTCTTAACGTGAGGGGCAGACATGTCAATAGAACAGCTCGTCAATTAGCCCTGAACGAGGATTATCAAGGACACCGTTCCTTTCCTGTCAGTAGGTATTAAATTTGGTATCTTGGTAAAAATACAGTTCGCTCCTATCCCATGTAGAGTGTAATAAAATACAGTTTCTATTACCGTATAATGTTAAAGGACTCGTGCTTTAACTATAATGATTCAGGGCAAAACAGTACTTTATTACACTATACATGGAAGTTAAGAAAAATTGTATTTCTTAATAAGGAGTTTGAAATGATGGCAATTTGCAATGACTGAAGGGTTGTGACGTCACAATGCTCATTGTCGTTGAAATCAGAATGCTATGACGTCATAAATGTATGACGTAGTCACTATCTGAACATAGAATGACTGCAAGTAGAGTTCATTTGCTAGTCTTTTCATTTTATACTTTATGCCACGATATTACGTTATTGTGTGACGATATTCCTCAACATTTCTTACTGTCCTGTAAACATTGGAACTGAAAAATAAAAAGAGGAGAATTGATGGCAAGCTTTCATTTTACCAGATGAAGAAGAAAGGATATACCTCAAAATATACAACATCTCATCCATAAATTCCGCCATAGTTTGTGATCTGATGTTGTAAAATGGTGGAATACAATTCGGCAAATCGGAGACTTCAATGATTATATTACACATGGAGGTTTTGTGACATGTCGTGGTTGGAAAAGGTGATATGCTTCGCCATGGTATTGTACTTAAACCCATCTTCCGTCCCATCCTGCTGCCATGGCTACCTTTGTTTAAAAGTATAATTATGTTGTCGGTACATCCCGGGAAATGGGGATATATCTCCCACTTATATATCATTTAACTGACATAATTGTGATTGAGCGAGGATGGTTTTCCGCCTCTATTAGCAATGCTGCAGCAATATCATAGCGGGCTACACCGGAAATGGGCTTCACACATTCTGCCAATGTAAGGATATGAACCGGAGCTTTCGGCGTGACAGTGAACACTTTAACCACGCGGCTATCAACCGCAGCATCCGTATCTGATGCAACCCATTGCTGCAGTTCTTCCATCTAGCTTTATTCGGGATGATGCAGCATCAGCGTTTAATATTATACTGGGTGTTGTATGAAGTCCTCGGCATGACGGTGAAATTAATGAACTTCCTTATGAGATTACTGCCTTCATTAATGGCGTGTGCTCCAGTCTCGGTCGTGGCGTTATCTGATATCTCGCTATGAAGGTAATCACGCGAGATGTCAGCAATAATTTGACCTGATAGCCATCCTATTGTTTGCGTTATCGGTGGCCGGGCAGATGCAGAATGACCGGACACCACCTATCTGAAATGGTACAGACGTAATGACTCAAACATGAGATTGCGGGCAGTATCAGAGGGTTTTCGAAATGGTGTAGAGTTAGTATTTAATCAATGTGAATAATGTTTACGAATCGTTTCAACATTTTGGCTATTCTGGAACTGAGTGTTTGAATAATATTAAAAAATTGCTTACAGGTCCTGCCAGCCGTGCCCCAGCAGGAAACGAAGACACTAAAGTCTCACAATGGCGCCGTGTCGGCGACCAGCACTGTTGAACAGCTGCAGATCTATTTGTTATATTGAACGGTAAAATATTGCGACTATTTGCATGAATTGTTTCAACAGAAAGCTTTGCCCTTAGTGAATGAAAACGTATTCAATCAAAATCAACTTACGGTCATGTCCGAAAATGGTTATATACCTTGCAAACTAAAATAAAGGGAGGCAATAGTCATTTTACTTGGAAAATGTCAGTCAGTGGTTCTCGTTTGAGGTTATGTTTGGTTATATTTGGTTATGTTTGGTTATATTTGAATCAACAGTTCTTGGTTGGTACTGCAGATATTCCAAACTGTGCATCATTCAACACAAACATTTCGCAGCCCAAACCTGCAAGATCTTTTTTATCAAAGAGTTCATTAAAAGAAACATCACACGAGTCCAGCCCAAAAAAGATCAGGCTGACACAATTCAAAGGCTCAAAGGAACATATGGAAACTGAGCATGGTCTTGTCGCTTTTTAACTTTGCTTTCCATACCAGCGCATGTCACAACATAACCCGATGCATCGTAGCTTTCCATTAAACGGCGCCAGCATGGCAGTGTTTAGCGTAACATGACTTTCCATCCTGTGTTGTATAACACCATAACGTAATGTGGTTTTCCGTAACCTATGCCAAATCATAGGGAACATAGCTTCAAACCCATGTAACATATAACACCATTCTGTGAGGGTAACGGAGGTTTCCATATATTATATCAGCTACTAAGTAACCTGCCACATTTTCCCATAATTTGTCTTATCAGCTGCACGGTGAAGAAAATCAACTTCCATGGCATATACCAACTTCACCAAACACATCTTACCACAATACATCATTTCAAGAAAATCTGAGCATCTTCAAAATGTCATCACTACATCAATCAAAGTAAACGATTCCTCTGTTCATCCCTAATCTGTTATATTCTCAAAGTCAAGATCTCTCATGTATATGTTCTCTATTTCTCATGTAAATATAATTATTTGTAAATATTGGGAGAGGGCGTCATTAAGTTGGATAACTTGTGCCCAATCCTTTTCTTCAATAAATAAAAATTTAAATATGTTTGAATCAAATCAAATCATCATTCCCACCAACCCAGGGAGTCTCCTGTGGAAGCCAGTTTGAGAGATGCAACCGTCCGGATTAACGAGGCTTCACTGTATGCTCAGAGGAAATGCTATTGTGACGTGATATTTTTTTATTGGTAATCTGGTGAATGAATTTGTGGATTTGAACTTGAGAAAAGTGTTAAAATGGTCGAAAAATGCCACTAAGCGGTTATTGATCGAACATCACGAAATATGCAAAGAAGAATGATATTGGAGAAAAATGGCCAACAATGTTCAGTTTAAAGGCAGAGACAACCAGACGCTTATCATTTCCATTTAATAAGTCTTCAGAAGTAGTTGGGAACAAGTTCGACATGTCACGCTTCGGGAAACAATAATATCCGTAAAATACACGTAAGTTTTCCCGGTAAAACGTAAAACAGATATGAATAGCAATTGTGTTGACACAAGTAGGGAAAAGAATCAACGAGCTGTTACGAACTACATATCATTTGTGCCGAATCGTCAACATTTGTTTTGGTCTACAGTTCTAATCTCTCGGTTAGAATCGGCAGAGGCCAGTCATGATACTTTACAAATACTGCGGTAGCAGTAGTAAATAGATAATCAAGGCCAATAAACTTTCAGGAAACATAGTTTTTGTTTTCGACTTTACGCTGGCACTGTGTCGGCGACAGACGTTTTGCTATCGTCTCTTCTAACGACTCTACCCAATCATTGTGAAACTTTTAGCACGTGTCTCTGTCGATATGGACATTGTGAGTTTGATTCGTAACCAACGTAAAGCCCGGACTGTAACAACATTTTTGTTGTTTCGATTTCTGCTAGAAATTGTCAATGAAAGATTGGCGTATCGCAATTACATATATGTGGAAGCGAAATGGCAATATCCTGAACAAGACTATCACAATTTAATTCACACCGGAATTGTTCCATTTGAATAAGTAGGTATATCGGCTATCAGTATATCAAAAGTACATTTATTTAATTCAGAAAGATATCAAAGGTTTATTTTCCGACACAAATAAATCATAATGAGATGATATCTGTTTCAATGAGCAGTTGAATTCGACTGACTGACTGAGTTTGGTTTTACGCCGCTTTTAACGCTACATCACGGCGGGGACACAGAAATGGGCTTCACACATTGTACCCATGTAGGGGATTCGAGCGGGTCTTCAGCGTGACGAAAGGTAACGCAGTTGAATTCAAAGAAGTCACAGAAACGTTACTCGAAGTTTCATTCAACTCGGGCAATGTGTATGTGCCCCGTCAACCACCGCATACCCGGCAGCCGGAACATATGCAAAGTACTTGAAAGTAATTTTTGAACAAAACGTTATAAACCATAGTCAAGACTACTGAGGTTAAAATCATTCGCTGAAAGACTGCGGCAAATGTAAAGGGTCCAAAACGCTATTATACCGGTAGAAAACAAAATTTATGGATGTCAATTTCTTTGTTGCCAAGATAACACGACGTTTCGAAGTCGGGTGATGAAGTAGCAAGCATGCACACCGAAACGTGTTATTCTAATAAAGAAAGTTGACATCAATAGAACTACAGCACTATATGCAATCACTTCTAAATGCCCTTCGAAGATTTATGATACCCGTACCGCCTACGTATCGATTTTCTATTTCATGCTTGTTTTTTAATTTAGTCAACATCAAACATGGGTACATACTTTCCTTCTCCTGGAGGGGCGATTGGGGTAGCCTTGGTTAAAGCGTTCGCCGTATCACGCCGAAACCCGGGTTCGATTCCCCACATGGGTTTTGACAATGTGTGAGGCCATTCTGATGTCCCCGGCGTGAATAATGCTGGAATATACTCATTAGACAAACCTTTACTACACCCTTCATGTCATCCATGTTTTATTGTTTTACGCTTACTACACTTGTGTATCGGTCGTCATTCACTTGGTGCTCAGTTTATGATTGTATTACAGTTATAGGTGGAAAGGTGGCGTTGGTCCTGATAACCTGACTATGTAAAATAAAGGAAAGTTCAGCCATAGGAAGTCAAAGGATAGCTGGCAAGCAGTGATTTGCATTTGGAAATACAAATGCCAGGTGTAACTATTAAGCTTAGGATTGGGTAATAGAAAGGTTTGACTGGGCGAATGTATTACACGTTATGTAACATATGGCGGAGCAGCAAAGAGGAACTGTCTTGTATTACATAGATATAGGCCACACACTGCTATGAACGTTTGATGATCTTCTTGTTTGAATTTTTTATGTGTATGGTTGTCACGTTTAGTGTTGCATACGATATTATTTGCACCTTTAGACATCTCTGTAGTGTACAGTCCGAGGTAGATCCGAGTGCGGTCCCAGCTCGCTTCACATACAACGTTCACCGTTCAGATTTTATGAAAATGTGCATCAGAAAAAACCTTTATCAGAGAATCTTAAGGGGATCACTTCACTTGATAATTTGAATTTGAATGGTAATCCTGAGTCGCTGGATGCATATTTAACACCTTTAAGCTTTGTTTTACAATGACCATCTGTGACAATGTGCACATAAAGCTTTAACCAGGAAGAATAGAAGACATTAGATTATCCCTGCTTTAACATAAATGAATATTCATGATTTCCATTGTTCAGTGTGAAGGGTATACAACCGGTAATAAAATGAGAGATGGTTTAATATTCTGACTGGACATAATCTAGTCCGAGTCTGTAAAGGGGATAAATGAAAACTCCACACAGATAATATTTCCGC
The DNA here is from genome assembly GCF_003918875.1 of Haliotis rubra. Classification (NCBI taxonomy): domain Eukaryota; kingdom Metazoa; phylum Mollusca; class Gastropoda; order Lepetellida; family Haliotidae; genus Haliotis; species Haliotis rubra. The sequence goes on along the minus strand of NW_025766069.1, from coordinate 22,988 downwards.
ACCAAATCGATTATCCAGAAGCCTATTTATCATTAAGGGAATATATATGCACGGTAATTACCGTATAATGGTAATAATCGCTGATTACCTTGAAGGGCGAAAAGAGCATTGCCCAGATATAAAGGAGTTTTGGCGAAGAAATATCTGGACCCCAATATTTTATATATTTTGTTGATTATACACCTGCAATCCTCTATGTATAAGCTGGCACATCGGGGTTTGATAATGATTTTATTAAATTATTACAGTAATTTTGCCTGCACCACCGAAGAGCTCCATTTTACCGGTAACTACTTTAATATAATGAAATATTCGTAATCTTGTCAAGAAAATATTCCTAACAGAGGATATAATCCAGACTTGACTAAAACAATTAAACTGCAGCCAGCCAGGTTACCCTATCACGTAACTAGTTTCCCGATCATCACGGAGAGCGTCAGTGTAGAGACGGAATCAGCTGGACTAATCCGGATGTGACGTCAAATAAAAGCGCTGAAGCGTTTTCAACGGCTACCGGCTCTTAGTTTTGTATAAAGTTGACCAATCCGCAAAGGGAACCAGGAACCAGCCAAGGAAAATGGGAACTTGGGGACATAACTCGGTGAATATACACCTTTTAGCTTGAAATGTTTAACGGTAGAGCACCTGCGTGTGTACAACAGAATACGGTTGGCTTTGATACCATGCACAATTGAAGCAACACACTCAGAATACTCAGAAGGCGATAACCTTTAACTTTTTTAGCAACTGGAAATATAGTCTGCTTGATAATAAAGTTATTAAGGAAAAAAACCATGTACATTATGGTTATTATGGAGCATATCAGATACTTTCATGAGATACTGATACTTGACACACAAGCTTTTATACTTATATTTCTGTGCCATGTCTGTACTCCAAGAAGTCTATCCAACGAGCATCAAAGACTTGCTTAAATTTCAAATATTAAGGAAGAAAAATATTGACCCAAAACAATCTTTCTCCATGGTACTGATTAGACTGAAAACATAACACATTATTTGGGGTGTATTTACCCTAATTCATTGTAAGTTTTCTTTTTGCAATGGAATTAAAAGATAAAGAATACTTTTCATCTTGGCACAGTGACTTTTCATTGATACATTCTGGTTAAGAACACGTATACATTTGCCTCTTTTAAATCATTGTAAGGCCAGACCAATTTTATTTCTTGCTTTACGGATTTCTTTCCTCAGAAAACCTAAAGGCAGGAGGGGAAAAAAATTAAAATAAAATCACCAGTCAAAGTAATATTCTCTCTAAATACTCAAAGTATGGTACTTTTGGCAATTTATGAAGTGTATATGGGGCAAAACACAATGTTAAAACAAAATTTCTCATATGTTTACATTTTCAGCAAATGAAAACTTTAGGACTTTATTTTTTGAGAGGGGAATATTCATTTTTATTTTTTTCTTATTCTTGAAAAAATACGACAGGTGGATCTGTAAAACAAGAAATAAAATTGGTCTGGCCTGAACTGGAAAAACACATAAGACATGATATTCATTATTAAAACTAATTTAACATTATTTACATAATCTAATGTTTATATGTTCCCCGAAGGATAATATATATCTGCCATTTTTATATGGGTATGCCTACAGAATGGATGAATAGTTGTCAGTAGACGTGAGTAAATATACACCAAGCATATAAACTTATGTTGATTAATGGCATAGTACTAACAATAGATTTAGTTGACGGAGATCCTGCCTTTTCTGAATGTACGCATCTTTCAGGATTTGTACACAGGTTTTAAGATGACCTGGCATGCTGTTACATGGCAGTGTTATTCACTGTGTTATGAAATTTAGTGACAATGTTTCTGTTAAGATACACCCGACTTAGGCTGTGGTGTGTGTTATAGTCAGGGTCAGAGTGGAGACTGGACAGGAAGATTCTTGAGTTTCCCCGGCCATTCCCAGCAGCTTGACCAAGAGAGCAATTCCTTTATTTTTAAAACAGGAAGCAAAATCTTGTCTTGGTAAGATTAAATTACATTACATTACAAGAAGACCAGGAGTGTGTGAAGAGCTGCTTTTCACTAGTTCAGGGTCAGGCCTATTTCAAAAGCTTGACTTGGACAGGGTAGCTAGGTAGATATTATCACAACTGTCTGAGTTTTATACCATTGTCATGGTACATTGATTTAAGCCATTGGATTTTTAATCACAAATGTAATTCTTTTGGGTTTGTACCCCAGTTAGAACATCCAACTAAAATACCCAACTCCCTAAATATTTACATACAATTGGTAATTACATTTTGTTTGTGGGTTATATACATCTTAGGAAGAATACAGAACTTATTGTTTTCAACATTATTATATACTCTCTCTGACTGTACAACAAATATTAACTATTGGGACATTGTAACTGTGAGCTTACGTCATTTCACTTTGTCCATTCATCAATTTCACACACTGTGAAGCACGTTATGACACTTTGAAATAACTGAGTCCGGCTAATGAGAAATCTTAAAGCTCTGTGGTGACGAGGTTGATGGTAGCGTCCCACACTGCTGATGGTTTGTTGTTAGTTTCACAACACTTGCCCTATAACTTATTAATGATAGAAAATGCAGACAATATTGTATCCAAGAAAAGAAAAGTAAAGTGCTCTATTGTTTCCTAGCCGGAGTTATAGCAGAAATTGAGGCTAGGTTCAAATACTGCCAGCCTATCACATACTGTTCTCCGTTACACGGTTGTCTCCCATTTGTTACACATGCCAGTTGTTACACACTCTGATGTTGCCAGTTGTTACACAGTCAGGTTGGGGGTGTAACAAATGGGAGGATACCCGTTACACTGTTTCGCGGGAAATATATGGAATCAGAGACCATATAATAAATATTTTATTATTATATGGTCTCTGATGCAATCTAATATTATCTGTTTAACAAAAAAGACTATTCAAAAGTAATAAAGATAATATTTATTCTTCATATTTCCTATAAATTCATCGGGAAGAAGATGTCTGGAGTTTGATGTTAGGTTTCACTGAGCATTTAGTAATGATTTCATTTAATACACTCACACACACAACAACATTCTCTCCGCTATTTTTTTAATTCCATGGCTAACAAATGTTTACAGAAACACATACATACATTAATATGCCAAGGGACACACAAACACTTCCCCACATTGTGCCGTAATTAATATCCAAGATGTACTTGTGATTCAGACTGTACGTCCCCTCAATCAAGTCCTACTTAGAGGTGACTACATGGATTAAATGGTCAAGATTTGTGACTTGATTGATTGCATGTCATTTTATCCCAACTGCATAGACTGATGAAAGTAGTCTTCTTGATCTTCTGTACAGAAGTGGGTCAGTAAACAAACAAAAACAAACAAATATACACATCCATGAGTTGGTACTAGCTTGACATGAAGACAAACTCTATGTAACCCATAATATAATTTTCAAACAAAAATAACAATGAAAATACAACTGATAGTATGGAAATTAAATCTCTATAACAGTTCAAGTGAAATATACATCTATTGGCGTGAACAGTCCAGTGTGAGTGAGTGAGTTTTAGGTTTCTTTAGCAATATTCCAGCAATATCCTTAGCACTGGGGCTTTAATAATAGAAATGAGCTTCACATAAACAGTCCGTCAGTTGTTTAACACAGAAGTTCACAATATTCCAGTTATATGACTGAAAAAGATTCTATTTTGTAGACATAATCCAGCTCCATGAAACTCTACATGACTGAAAAAGATTCAATGTTGTACCCACATTCCAGCTCTGCAGAATTCTGGAGAAGGTACTAAAGATTAGAAGGTTAGATCTAGAAGCATACAGTACAATGCAACAAGAGGGTGGTTTTACAGAGAATGTTGTGACAGAACATGAGGGCACAATTCCTGCTACATTCAGGAGGCTTGTAGTTGATTCAATTGGAGTCATACAAACCAGGGTTGAAAGGAAGAAATACAATCAATGCAATCACCATCCAATCAATAGTGGAGATTTATTGTAGCAATGTATACCCTGGAGATTATCGAGGATTGTGCAATCACAGTATGATGACAATTAAATCATCAAGGTCATTCCTTTGACCTTGACCCTAAATAAACAAAGGCATGAGACTAATGAGAGACGATTGTAAGTTGTAAACTGAGTTATGTTAAAACAGACTGCGCTGCAACTCTAGCAGCTAGAGATGACATAGAGAAGGGTGGTTGAGTAGCATGGTGGTTAAACATTAAACGATAACACTGAAGACCCAGGTTTGGTTCCCCATATTTTAGGAGCCCTTGCCATGATATAGTTGGAATAATGCCAAGGTGGCATAAAACCATACTCTTTACCTTGGGAGAACTCGGGCCAATGCTGTAATGGTTATCTACACATACAGAGTGAGGTACATATTTTATGCTGAATAAAATTTTGATTGGTTGATATTATAAGTAAAATTAGAACCTTTATATCAGTACATCTTTATATCAGATGTTATCAATTACAATGGCGTGAAGCGGTGATGGATATGATGTGTTATAAACATCTGATGAATATGATGTGATATCAGTGTATCTTTATAAATCTGAAGATATGAAGTGATATCTGTATATCTGCAGGAGGGATGGAGAGAGCTGGTCCTGCAGCTAGTGAAGTCTGTTCCTGGTAGTTGACAGGCGTGCCCTTTGACCCGAGGTCTGCTTTAGATGGTCGTATCTGTGCTGTTCTTCCTGAATACAGAAACAGTGCTTAGTCAGATCACTAGTTACCATGGGCACAGATATACTGGAACTGCATGTTTCACAGGAGATACAATATACAGTGGAAACCTGATAAGTAAAATTTCAAGGGACTACGCCAAAATTGTTTACTTATCAGGTATTTTTACTATCAAACTTATAAAAACCTGCAATGACAACCATATGCATGTATATGTATACAATGGAATAACAGACAACATTTGTGCGGTAATATGGCCTCCAGTTGTCAGTGTATTGTCAGCTGTCATGGCGCCAGTGAGCTGTAAGTAGGATGTTTGTTTAGCTGGAGACTGACCACGTGCCCTCATGTCGGATCATTTAGTTATCCGGTCTCTTTTGTTAAATGTAATTTACTTCCAGGGGACCGTGTGAAGGCGTTTAGCTAAAGCGTTATTGTTTACTTATCAAGTTTAGTTAACCAGACTCTAATAGTGATAATTAATGAAGAAATTTGCGGGACCAAAGAAAAGTGTTTACTTATCCGATCTCTTTAGTTAAAGCGGTCTTTACTTAGGCGGTTTCCACTGTATACAGATAATATCCGTCACTTCAGCACACAGTACAACACACTGCCACATCCAGTTCCATCAATTATACAAGGAACAGAGGAAAGGCAGTGTGATGGAAGCTATATTCAAATCTACATTTTTTTCTCTTACCTCAAATTGATTCATTTTCTCTTCTTCTAACACATATATCAACATTATGTATTAAATAAAACTAAGAAAGAACTTGGTTATGTATGTTTTAAGTCTGAGAAAGTGACAGAAAAAGACTAAGATGTACAGAAGTGGAGGTTAGACATGTAAGCGGGTGTGAATCCCTCCTTTTTACAATAGTCATACCAGCAGGAGTGTATGTCATCACGTTACTACACCGTCACATATCAGGTGTGTAAATCTTCCCCTTACAATATTTTCAAATATGTATTGTATTTCATAAGCGGATTCTACTGATACTTATATATCAGCAAATGGTCTATTTACAAATATCCTCTCATATGAACATAGAGATATGTTCTGCTTTCTACATAATATGGTAACTGTAATAAGTAAGTGTATTAGCTTCATAAATGGTCATGCGTAAAGTGACTTTCTGTATTCATGATACATTCCGTTACAGAGAAATGTGTGTTAAGTTATGGTTTATAACATACAATGTACTAAACTATATCTGTTTTACTTCTTTATTAATACAGTATATGTTACTAGAGTTTGTGAGGAATTACAGTGTGACTAGACATTTTCTGATATAGTGGTATCAGTAGTATAAACATATACTGAAGAGCAAATACATTGTCCTGTAAGGCCTCCTTGAAACTGGCCGCATCACTGGCCCAGTACACCGTCTCTCTCTTCTGCTACAACACTTAAACACTTTAGGCCTGTAAGTAACTAGCACCACCAATTTCCCATTACACCATGAGGCTCTAATCTGCTACAACACTTAAACACTTTAGGCCTGTAAGTAACTAGCACCACCAGTTGGCCCATTACACCGTGAGGATCTAATCTGCTACAACATTAAACAGTTTATGCCTGTAATTAACTAGCACCACCACTGGCCCATTACACCGCGAGGGCTCTAATCTGCTACAACACTTAAACAGTTTATACCTGTAAGTAACTAGCACCACCAATGGCCCATTACACCATGAGGCTCTAATCTGCTACAACCTTAAACACTTTAGGCCTGTAAGTAACTAGCACCACCAATTTCCCATTACACCGCGTGAGGCTCTAATCTGCTACAACACTTAAACACTTTAGGCCTGTAATTAACTAGCACCACCAATTTCCCATTACACGTGAGGGCTCTAATCTGCTACAACGCTTAAACACTTTAGGCCTGTAAGTAACTAGCACCACCACTTTCCCATTACACCATGAGGCTCTAATCTGCTACAACACTTAAACACTTTAGGCCTGTAAGTAACTAGCACCACCACTGGCCCATTACACCATGAGGATCTAATCTGCTACAACACTTAAACAGTTTAGGCCTGTAAGTAACTATAGTACTGTCGGAAATAGAAAAAAACTGTTTTGAGGCTGTTACTCTGTATCCCTAAAATTTACACAATTACAAATGGCATATTTCGAAATAACCCGCCGGGCCTAACTGGGCATTCAGTGGGATCGTATCTGATATCCAGAAAAAGCATGTTTACTCATAAAATCGAATTAAAACTTATAAAAAATACGAATAGCTGCTGAAAACAATAGATCAGACCATAGATGGCAATTAGGTTGCTCAGCCAGGTATGACGACAGACCGTTGACTCACCTGGCATGAAATGCGTGCTGCCTACAGGCACAAGGGGTCATCTCAAAGATATTTTGTGCGTTTTTATGTGTGTTTACTATGTCTCATCTACTGATTAACATCTTCGTGTGTTTTTCTTTCATAAAGTTTATGTTGAGATATGTAAGAGAGTATGATACCGAAAACCATAGAAGCGCATGGCGTAGTATATAGGTGGCATGACCACCCGAAGATCGACAGGACTGGATATTATTTGTAAATTGTTATGGCGTGCCGTGTACCTCCCAGTATGATTGCCCTAAAGGATTATCTTATCTTAGCTGATATCTCTATCCCCAAGCCCGATCCAGGTTTTGCTTTTGAGGCTGACCCCTCCTATCTGTTTCTTTTATAGTGACAGTGAGACTGCATGGTAGCTACATCCTTAATAGTTTCGGCATAAAAGTTATTATTTTTCGTCAGCTATAAGTTTATAATGAATCTCACGATCTTATTTCAAATTGGGCATTTAAAAGTGTCCTTTGTAATACAATATCGTTAAGCACACTAATTTGCATAAAGCCATGGTCTGCTCCAAATAAGTCTTTGCTTATTTCTGTACTAATTTCCCTCAGTAAAGTCCTTTTTCTCCGTTTCCTATCTCCCTACCACTTGAGGACTATGCGTTAGGCGAACTTAGTTTAACAGATATTTCCACGCTTTTACATATCAACTACATAAATTGTAGAGATAAATCAGAAAATAGAGTTTTTTTCTATTTCCGACAGTACTATAGCACCACCACTGGCCCATTACACCATGAGGCTCTAATCTGCTACAACACTTAAACACTTTAGACCTGTAATTAACCAGCACCACCACTGGCCCATTACACCATGGGGCTCTAATCTGCTACAACACTTAAACACTTTTAGACCTGTAAGTAACCAGCACCACCACTGGCCCATTACACCATGAGGCTCTAATCTGCTACAACACTTAAACACTTTAGACCTGTAAGTAACAAGCACCACCACTGGCCCATTACACCATGAGGCTCTAATCTGCTACAACACTTAAACACTTTAGACCTGTAAGTAACTAGCACCACTGGTCCAGTACACCGTGAGGCTCCTCTGCTACAAGACTTGACAATGACAACCAACGAACAAAGTTCTTGTGACTGACCTCATAGTTGCCTTGTAAAACAACCATAAGGGACGTATTCTAACATGGTTCATTGCCATTACATCAGATGATAGCACTTGCTACTGCTAGACAAAGATCTCTGGACCACAGGGGCGTGTCACGCTTAGAAACAGCGGTAGAAAGACATATAGGTATATAGACCCAACCCTAGTACTATATAAAAGGAAAGGGATGTAACGACGGAACCACCCCCTCCTCAATCTAAGTTAGATTTCACCATGTAAACTATTTTAAGGCCCCGTCGAGACCTACGGATTGAAAGCCAGATGATTTCCCTACAAAATGAGCTATAAATGGTCACAATCGGATCATTATTTCAAAAGTTATACGCCACCACTCACCGAAAACAGCTACCTCCGCAATTCCAAGCCAAAATCATGGATTACCCAAGACAGCGAAAACTCACCTTTTAAATTCGTTTATTAATTCCAGCCACGTTGGCAGCACCTATGTAGGGCTAGATTCGATCGGCAGCACCATTCCACGGGTCTAAAACTTATTGCAGCATCTACCGATCATTTCCTCGACAGTAAGCAGGCATTTTCTCCAAAACCATCGGCAAGAGCATACTCCTTATGGGCCATAGATGGCCTTGACATTTTAAGTGACCTGAGAACACTAAATTTGTAAGAATAATTTTAGAGGTTAAATATTTATAAATATAATTTCCTAAAATGAATCAATATCCGAATGCCTTTTACAACCTCTAAAACCATTCTTAACAATTTACTATTCCGATACATAATCCAAAATATAGGATTATTGCAAAGTTCATATTTAAGCCCATTAGCAAACAGTCAAAATCTTACAGTATATTACATTTTCCACCAATCCCGGATGGCCCAATTTAGTTTCTCTTGAATCTGCTCAGATCGCCTTGAATGTCAAGGCCATCTATGGCGACAAAGTGATTTTGATTGCCGATGGTTTTGGAGAACATGCCTGCTTACTGTCGAGGAAATGATTTGTAGAATGTTGCAATAAGTTTTAGACCGTGGAGATAGGCTGCCCGATCGAATCTAGCCTACATAGGTGCTGTCAACGTGGCTGGAATTAATAAACAAATTTAAAGGTGAGTTTTGCTGTCTTGGGTGATCCATGATTTTGGCTTGGGAATTGCGGTAGCTGTTTCGGTGAGTGGTGGCGTATAACTTTTGAAATAATGATCGATTGCTGACCATTTGCAAAGCTTTCATTTTACGTAGGAAATCATCTGGCTTTCAATCCGTGGAGTCTCGGCGGGGCCTTAAAATAGTTTGCGTGGTGAAGAAACTTAACCGAGGAAGATGTGTTCCGATCGTTACATCCCCTTATCCTTTTATATAGTACTAGGAGTTGGGTCTATATACCTATATGTCTTTCTACCGCTGTTTCTAAGCGTGACACACATACTGCTCTGGACATCATGTAACTTCATCAGAGAGACCTCTAAAGCTTCTCCGGATCAACTAATGAAATGATAGCAAAGCAAATCAGAGAGCAACTTTCTCAAAGCTTTACAGAACTAGTGTCAAACTTATAATCCACTTCCATTCAAAGAGTTGTTTTGAAAAAAATACTTATTCAGAATCTAACATAAAGAAAATTCTGAATAAGAAACTACAAAGATAGGTCCAGATTGTTTGTCGGTACATAGGCTATGAAAAGAGTCTTCCATTCAAATATTTATGCCACGCTGGTGATCTTTCCTGATCTGATTCCTTGGATGAAAGGTTGTTCTGATGTGAGTCAAGTTGTCCTCACATCTTTGTAAGGTGGTAGCAAACACTAAGGTATAATTTTAGTGAGATTGAACCCAGGTTCTTCATAGGGAGACAAAAACAGGTTGTGAGTGGGGACCTATTGTACACTGGTTCCTCATGGGGAGCCAAGCCCATGTTGTCTTGACCAAGTCAGTCACCACCCAGTCCATTCAGACACCTCGACAACCAGCATAGGTTGCTGAGCAACTGGTGAAATCAGCAGGAAACGATCAGATCAATAACCAAGAGCTGTGAGTGTTTGTCGTGAGATTAAGCTGTTAGAGTGTCTCTGTGTATTAGCGCTAGTTCTGCCTGAAGGCTAATGTTAGCTTCAAATAAAGTTACAGCAAATATGTCTGGAATCTGCTCTCACCTCTCACTTGCCAAAATGGTCCTGCTAAAAGTAAGGTGAGCATATTTATCCCCTTCCAGTCATGTACTAGGGATATCAAGTACTTGGGGTAACAATACAATATTGTGAAAGGCACAAATGTATTAGAACTAAATTTAATTTAACTTAAAATGTCATCCATGTTCTTGTTTCTTTAAATCTGAATTCTGCAATATTCCAGCTCTATAAAATTGGTATGTAAATACTCAAATCTGGACCCGACAATCTGGTGATTGACATCGTGATCATCAACCTCCACAATAAGGATATGATGACATGTGTCTACCAAGTTAGCAATCCTGACCACATGCTCCTGTTGGCAGCTTCGAACAACAAACGTGTTGTAGGCAACCAAGTTTATCCCACATCATTATAAACCTGAAGTAATGTTGGAATGTGTACAGTGAGAGTGAACATACCTGGTTCTGAATGAGCCTCTGGTAGGACTGGGGTGGCACCTGGGGGAGGGGTCTCGAGCCATCCTTGAGTGCCCTTTGCTCTGCAGCTGTACAGTGGCGGGTTCCTGGGAGAGGAGTCAGGGCTGGAGGCACCACTCTGTCTCTGCACATCATAAACATAAAGTTTAACATCTGTGAACCTGTATTGGTGAGTGAGTGAGTTTGGTTTATGCTTAGCGGCAATATTTCAGGAATATCCGCGGTGGGGGCATGGGGAAATGGGCTTCACATTGTACCCACTTGGGAAGTCAAACCCTAGGTTCTTCAGTGGTGTGATGGCCCGTAGCAGCTTTAACCACTAGGATGCATGCTGAGCATATGCGCCGCATATGAACGCGCCGCGCCGCGCGGAGCATGCGCCGCATACGCGCCGCATACGAACCTGTAAATGGCATTGGCAGCATCATGGATGTAACATCAGCAGAAATCTCTCTTTAAACAGGCCATGAGCGGTATCACTACATGTAATGTAAAGTAACAAATAATTTTTTTTTTATCTACATGACAGATTTATTTCAGTTTGTTAATCAATCCTCTATCACGGACACCAGACATGTGTGACTGACAGAGCACCTACGTTGACCTTGATGGTGTAGCTGCAGGGTCAGGACAAAGGAATACATGCGGTTGGAATGCGTCCATGAGGTCCATGTAATTAAGCAGTCACACTCTGTGAACAGCATAATCAAGGAGTTGGATGGGGAGCTAGGGAGGGGGGAGGGAGGAATTTGGAGGTAGGAGGATGGGAGGAACACATCATGTAGTAAGAGTATAACAAGAGTCACAGGTACAGAGCTCACCTTTATAGTTATACAGAACTTGAAAAGGTAAGAAAAGCGTTTCTAAACTATGTATGTGAACTATATTGAGAGAATATGTTGTTTTCAGCGCCAGACCTTTAATTAGTTGGTCACAAAAGCTCTGGCCTAAAATTCAAAGTAGCTAATCAAATATAATAGGTACTGCCTACAAACCACCCTACAGGAGACGCGATAACAAACCACCCAATTTGTGAGTGGCCTCTTATGACAAGCATGGGGGTTGCTGAAGACCCAGTGGACCTTCATGAAGACTCACAAAGAAGTAATGACTGTTGTTCCACACATTTAGATCCTCTCAAATGACATCCCAGATAGCGCTTTCGGACGTTGGCCCCTAACGTTGGCAATGTTAGCAAAACCATTGCCAATGTTAGACCAAGCGTCAGAGATACTATCTGGAAGCTGAATAATGTTTGTCAGTGTCATTTATATATCGGCTCAACCACCTAACCAGTGTCATAGTTCATCAATATGAATGGTTCTCGATACAAGTTGGCAAATTGCTGATTACACTACAACTAGAACATGTAACACCAACAAGAGGTTAGCTGGTAGTACTGGCAATGTTTACTGGACTTGAGCAGTCTCTATTTAAAAACTAAAACTAAAATCTCTCACAATACACTGATAAGCAATTAAACAGACTGTTCACATAACACCAATAATTACAAAACATTTTTCCAAAGGTAACATAAATACAGAATAACACAGGTTTTTGTCTATATATTTACCTGTCCACATGGATCAGTCAGCAGACTCTTCCAGTTGGAGATGTGATGCTGAAAGATGTGAGAAGGGTGATATATATCTCATGCCAGCATTGTATTACTTGGCCCTGAAGCACACTATCATAGTACTACATAGGCCTCCATTGCAATACCATCATACTACATAGGCCTCCATCACACTACCATCATACTACATAGGCCTCCATTGCAATACCATCATATTACACAGGCCTCCAACACACCACTGTCGTATGACATGGGCCTCCATCACACAACCATCATATTACATAGGTCTCCATCACACAACTATCATATTACATAGGCCTCCATCACACAACTATCATATTACACAGGCCTCCAACACACCACTGTCTGTATGACATGGGCCTCCATCACACAACCATCATATTACATAGGTCTCCATCACACAACCATCATATTACATAGGCCTCCATCACACTACCATCATATTACATAGGCCTCCATCACACAACTATCATATTATATAGGCCTCCATCACACTACCATTGTATTACATAGGCCTCCATCACACTACCATTGTATTACATAGGCCTCCATCACACTACCATTGTATTACATAGGCCTCCATCACACTACCATTGTATTACATAGGCCTCCATCACACTACCATTGTATTACATAGGCCTCCATCACACTACCATTGTATTACATAGGCCTCCATCACACTACCATCATATTACATAGGCCTCCATCACACAACTATCATATTATATAGGCCTCCATCACACCATTGCCTTGTTACATAGGCCTCCATCACACAACCATCATATCACACACGCCTCCATGACACAACCATCATATCACACAGGCCTCTATCACACAACCATCATATGACATAGGTCTCCATCACACAACCATCATATTACACAGGCCTCCATCACACAACCATCATATCACACAGGCCTCTATCACACAACCATCATATGACATAGGTCTCCATCACACAACCATCATATGACATAGGTCTCCATCACACAACCATCATATGACATAGGCCTCCATTGCAATACCATCATATTACACAGGCCTCCAACACACCACTGTCGTATGACATGGGCCTCCATCACACAACCATCATATTACATAGGTCTCCATCACACAACTATCATATTACATAGGCCTCCATCACACAACTATCATATTACACAGGCCTCCAACACACCACTGTCGTATGACATGGGCCTCCATCACACAACCATCATATTACATAGGTCTCCATCACACAACCATCATATTACATAGGCCTCCATCACACTACCATCATATTACATAGGCCTCCATCACACAACTATCATAATGCTGCAGGCCTCCATCACACTACCATTGTTATTACATAGGCCTCATCACACCATTGTATTACATAGGCCTCCATCATCACTACCATTGTATTACATGAGGCCTCCACATCACACACTACCATTGTGTATTACACAGGCGCCATCCCCACTACCATTGTTATTATTACATAGGCCTCATCCACACTACCATCATATTACATAGAGCCTCCATCACACAACTATCATATTATATAGAGCTCCATCCACACCATTGTACCCCTTTGTTACATAGGCCTCCCATCCACACAACCATCATATCACACTGCGCCTCCATCCACCACAACCATCTCTTATCACTGAGCCTCTATCACACAGCCATCATATGACATAGGTCTCATCCACTGCTCCTCATATTACACAGGCCTCCATCACACAACCATCATATCACACAGGCCTCTATCCACACACAACCATCATATGTGCCAGGTCTCCATCCACACAACCATCATATGACATGAGTCTCCATCACTTTGCTCTCCCCTTATGACATAGGCCTCCATCACACAACTATCATATTACATAGGCCTCCACATCAAACTGTCATGCATTATTACAGGCCTCCCATCACCACAACCATCCTTATGACGCAGGCCTCCATCACACAACCATCATATGGCCATAGGCCTCCATCACACAGCTATCATATTACATGGGCCTCCATCAAACTGCTGTCGTATTATTACATGACTCCATCACTGTATCCATCATATTACGCAGGCCTCCATCACCCACAGCCATCGCCACCACACACAGGCCTCCATGCCTCAGCCATCATATTACACGAGGCCTCCATCACACAGCCATCATATTACACGGGCCTCTGTCACACCAACCATCATATTACACAGGCCTCCATCACACAACCATCATAATACAGGGCCTCCATCACACAGCCATCATATTACACAGGCCTCCATCCACACAGCCATCATAATGCACAGGCCTCCATCACACAACCATCATATTACACAGGCCTCCATCACACATCCATCATATGACATAGGCCTCCATCACACAACTTTCATATTACATAGGCATCCATCACACTACCATTGTATTACATAGGCCTCCATCACACTACCATTGTATTACATAGGCCTCCATCACACTACCATCATTATTACGCAGGCCTCCATCACACAACTATCATGTTACATAGGCCTCCATCACACCATTGTCTTGCTACATGGGCCTCCATCATACTACTATCATATTACATGGGCCTCCATTGCACTACCATCAGATTACATGGCCTTCCTTGACATTATTATCACGTTACATGGAGGCCTTCAGCACATTGTTATGGAATTACACCGGTGGTTGTACATATATTATGTGAGAATAGTTGTTGAAGCAAAGAGTACTTGCTGTTTTTATGGTGCTCGATCATAATCAATGGGTGACCGATGGACTTTGCTTTTCTCCGGAGAATGATGGGATTTTCCGTTTCTTGTCTGGTCGATCATATAATGGGTGGGCCAATGCTTTCGGCTCTGTCAGCAAACAAGTTTAGAAGGTGGAAATAAGTTGCTAACTTGTATTGCTGCCATTTTCGTCATGGGTATCCCAGAGGTCGGATGGTGGATGCTGTAAGATGATGGCTCGATGTTGCCCGTGAAATCTGACGCTCTGGAGTTGGTTGCGATGAGAAACGTTGCCACATGGTTGCGAGGTGTAATACCAGTGCTTACCTGAATGCCTGAAGTGGTGTAGCCAAAGCGGCTATCACTGACTTTCGGTTGAGAATTGGCAGCCAACTGGCATCCTTTCAGCAGAGCCTCGGACTGTCTATTGAAACAAATGAACACGCTGCTCAAGAAGCAATATGGATGATGTGGTGAGTGGTGACATATTGTGGCTATATAGCGTTATGTACCAACCGTGGTTGTAAGGGTCTGAGATCGTGTTTGCAGGGGATCATGGATTATGAGACAAGAGTATCACAGATTATGAGACAAGTATCACACATTGCTGTGGCTATCACATATTATGTTAACATGGTTGTAAGGATCACAGATTATGTTGCAAGGATCATATATAATATGAGACCGATATCTGGATTATGAGACAAGTATCACACATTATGTGGCTATCACATATTATGTTACTATGGTTATAGATCACAGGTTATGTTACAAGAAATTATCACAGATTATGTTACCATGGTTACAAGGATCATAGATAATGTGGCAAGGAAGGTGTTAGGTTGATGATACTTTCAATAATCACTTAGATAATATCCTTTCATGATCCAAGATTAATAAAGGGGTTCAAACTCCTCACAGCAGATCCTTGCACGCTTAAAGCGGCACAATGTCTGGATGTGTCAGAGGTACTGGAGTCCATAGTGCTTATTCCCTCTGAGAGAGGTCTTGTCAGCAGAGCATGTATGAGACTGAAAGAATGGGTCATTGAAATTGCAATTTGATTGACCGATTGATTGGAGTTTGCAGAGAAAAATTGTTTGGAGTTAATGCAATCTTGTTTGGACTGCAGATGACACAAAATCCCCAATTAAGTAAAGTATTTTTCTAAAGCACAAGCCTTACTTCCTGGAGATGATGCCCGTGAAACCATGGGAATAAACTTCCTGACTGTCAGCTCCACAACATTCTCAGTCTGGGTGGACTGGAACCAGATGGTGGCCGCTAGCCTTCAGCCCTAGAGCTCCAAACTGTTGCGATTAGAAGCATCGAGCTTTGAAATCATCATCCATGATTTCATAAAAGTCTTCATCATCGGTCATCATCATCCATCTGGGAAAACAGTTTATCAGTCTGTGAATTATCACGTGATGGAGGTAGTGAAGCTCATTCTGCTCTCGCCGAGCCCAACTACTACATGGAAGCTACATGGTGTTATAACTTCTGCGGTGCGCTGAGAACAAACAATACTCTCTTAAAGGATGACATTCCTATTCCTCCAAAATACCTTACTGTGGACTAATCAGCATTAACAAATAAAGATAAAATATTATAAAGCGAGCTTCACGGCTTTACCCACCCCAGTCCCACATGACGGTGTGCTTCTCTGGCTGGAGGTAGCTGTTTTATGGAACCAGTTGGAGTGGTAATAGCCAAAGCAGGTGGCTGAAGTTGATCACTCTTTTTCTTGTCTGGAAACGCAAATATGAGAGAGAGTCATAAAGCGTCTTGGGACCTCCATCTCAGGGGACTATAAACACCTCTGTTGAGTTATAAAGGAACCAATGCTATGCATGGGATATTCTGAACAGCGCAACAAAATGATGCTCCACACCAGCTGTACAATAGATTTATGCTGGGCATCTGCCGTTACCAACAAAGTTATATTCACATGTACCTTACAACAGAGGTTATATTCCCACCGCGTGCCTTACAACAGGTTATGCTCCACCGCGTAGCCTTACAACAGGTTATATTCCGCACCTACCTTACAACAGAGTTATATTCACGCACCTACCTTACAACAGAGTTACATATTCCACACCCTACCTTACAACAGGGTTATGCTCACACGTACACTTACAACAGAGGTATATTATTTCCACACCTACCTTTACAACAGAGTTATGTTCCACGCCTACTGCCCAAGCAGAGTTATATGGCAGGTACCTTACAACAGTGTTATACTCCGCACCTACCTTACAACAGAGTTATGCTCCCACCGCGTGCCTTTTGGCAGGTTATGTTCCACCGCATTGCCTTTGAACAGAGGTTATGTTCCTGCGTTGCCTTACAGCAGAGTTATGCTCCACGCACGTACCTTGCTTGTGGAGTTATGTTCCACGCCTGCCTTTACAGCAGAGTTATATTCCACACCTGCGCTACAGCAGAGTTATGTTCCACACATGCTTTGCGACAGGTTATGATATTCCATACCTACCTTACAGCAGAGTTATATTCCACACCTGCCTTGCAACAGGTTATGTTCCACACCTGCCTTGCAACAGAATTATATTCCACACCTACTTTACAGCGGAATTATGTTCCACAACTGCTTTACAGCAGGTTATGTTACCATCTTTTACAACAGAGTTATGCTCCATCGTGCCTTACAACGAATTATGCTCCACGCCTGCTGCCAGCGGTTATGCTCCACCAGCCTTACAACAGGATTGTATACATACAACAGGTTATGCTCACACCTGCCTTACCCAACGAAGTTATACTCATAGCCTTACAGCAGAGTTATACTCATACCTTACAACAGAGTTATGCTCCACCAACCTTACAACAGGTATACTCCGCATGCAACAGAGTTATACTCACATGCCTTACAACAGAGTTATGCTCCACACCTACCTTACAACAGAGTTATGCTCCACCAACCTTACAACAGAGTTATGCTCACACATACCCTTACAACAGAGTTATGCTCCACGCCTGCCTTACAACAGAGTTATGCTCCACACATACCTTACAACAGAGTTATGCTCCACACCAACCTTACAACAGAGTTATGCTCCACCTACCTTACAACAGAGTTATACTCACACCAACCTTACAACAAGGTTATACTCCCTTACCTTACAACAGAGGATTTATACTCCACACATACCTTACAACAGAGTTATACTCCCACACCTACTGCTAGCAGAGTTATACTCCGCCGTACCCCACAACAGGTTATACTCCCACACCAACTTAGCAACAGAGTTATACTCCTACGCCTTACAACAGAGTTATATTCCACACCAACCTTAGAACAGAGTTATATTTCACGCAACCTTACAACAGGTTATACTCCGCTGGGCACCTTACAACAGGTTATACTCACCGCGTGCCTTACAACAGGGGTTATGCTCACCAACCTTACAACAGGTTATACTCCCGCACCTACTGCCAAGTTATACTCCACACCTACCTTAACGAGTTATGCCTCCACACCAACCTTACAACAGGTTATACTCCCGCACCTACCTTACAACAGAGTTATACTCCACCAACCTTACAACAGAGTTATATCACATACCTTACAACAGGTTATATCCCACCTACCTTACAGAGTTATACTCCGCACAACCTTACAACAGGTTATACTCCGCACCTACCTTACAACAGAGTTATACTCCCGCACCAACCTTACAACAGGTTATGCTCCACACATACATACAACAGGTTATGCTCCACACATACCTTACAACAAGTTATACTCCACACCTACCTTACAACAGAGTTATACTCCATGCATTACCGCCAACAGAGTTATACTCCACACCAACCTTACAACAGAGTTATACTCCTGCACGTGCCTTACAACAGGTTATATTCCACACCAACAGAACAGAGTTATATTTCACACCAACCTTACAACAGAGTTATGCTCACACCTACCTTGCAACGAGTTATACTCCACCAACCTTAGAACAGGTTATATTTCACACCAACCTTACAACGGGTTATCACTCCTCATACCTTACAACAGAGTTATACTCCATCGTGCCTTACACAACAGGTTATGCTCCGCACCTGCCTTACAACCAGAGGTTATGCTCCACCAACCTTGCAACAGGTTATGCTCCTGCATTGCCTTACAACAGAGTTATACTCACGCCTTACAGCAGGGTTATGCTCCACCGACCTTGCAACAGGTTATACTCCATGGAAACTTACAACAGAGTTGCTCCTCCACACCAACCTTGTATGAAGGTTATGCTGCCTGCCTTACAACGGGGTTATATTCCACGCGTGCCTTACGAAGCAGGTTATGTTCACCTGCCTTGCAGCAGGTTATGTTCACACCTGCCGCCCCGCAACAGGTTATATTCACACCCACCTTTTGGTTTGTTGACGTCACTCCTGTCTAATGGCTCATGGTTCGGGCACCTGCGTCACGGCTGCTCGATCTTAACGGGGTATCACCGGGCGGGCTGTTCTGCACCTTTTGTGCGTGGGCGAGGCGGCATGGCGGCGTGCAACAGGCCATAGTCGTTGTGAACGTACGGTTATGACAGTCTTAATGACGGCAGTTGGATATGGTTTATGGATTTGTCCGGTCGGGGAATCTAACGTTTGCACAGAGCTGTTCTTCGGTTCATTATTGTTCATTTGTTATCTTGTTCTTGGCCGTTGCTTGGTATAGATACTGGGCCGGAATTGGTATGGTGGTTAGAAGTGTTTAACAAAGATCGCGGTCTGGGTTGGAGTTCACGGTGGTGCGTGTGAAGCCAATAAATTTCTGGTGTTCCATAAATACCATGGCTGAAATATTGCTACAAAAGCGAGGACGAAAACTCGCTCATTCGCTCAGAATATATGTCACATATCCAGTCTGTATTCATCTGAAGGCGGTGAGAATTAACTCCAGAAATATCATGCTTAACAAACATGAGCGCTGTGTTCATCACCTCTAAATGCGTTCCTCTATAGGTGTTCTACTCGTTTCTGCAGCATCACCGGCCCCGGCACTTATCGTTACAGGATGTGGGACAACTGCTCGATGTGCCAGTACTTCAGGAACACAACTTTGTCTTCCCCTAAACACATATACAGTGTCATTCAGAGTACTTATGTAGCATATCATCAGGTACTCATACTGCAACTTAAGTCCGATCCACATGTGTGTATCCATGTAACTAAATCTGTATATAAAAATACAAAACAATACAAACAAGCAGAAACAATCAGCATGCATTCTGAGTTCCCTATGGATAACTTGACCTGGAAGTTGCCTGTTTGATACCAGAAAAATTCTAAACACACTTTATGGAGTACCCTCTATAATACAACATAACAAATACTAAATGATTTCTATCAACATGGCATGGGATTTATCTGTTGGTCTCATATACTTTCAGCTAAATGTAGCAAAATGTTCAGATTAAAGTGCAAAGTTAAGCGTAAAGTACACATGTATACTGATAGCGATGCCAGCCCTTGGGCAGCTTGCCTGGAGAATCTTCCTGCAGTTTTCAGATAAACCCTTCGGATTTGTGCTGACACAGCAGAATCTTGTACCTACCGACACAAGGGTTCACATGTGATGTACACTATGGTAACTCTTGTCAAGATTACACAATATCCTCCACTTTATTTTGTTTATTAATGGCAAAATATTTGCATAAAAGAGCCTTCACAGAAAAAATAGAGATAGAAAATAAGTATGTTAAAGCGTTGTCATGAAAAGAGATAGGTCAGCATACTTGTCAATAAGTCCTGGAACAGGCCTCCTCTTGGCTCCCTCGCCGGATCTTGGTAGTCTCCAACATGCCCAGTGTACAGAAGCTACATGCACAGCAGATGCATCACCACTACATGGTACAACACATGCATGCATGCATACATACATGCTCTATACATACATACATACATACATACATACATACATACATACATACATACATACATGCAGCCGCATACATACATACATACATACATACCGCGCACATGCAATACATACGCCCACATTACGTCCATCCATCCATCCGTATCCATCCATCCATCCATCCATGCTAAGGCTGTAATGATTCGCCTGCATGTTGTTGAATCGAACCAGCGGCTCTTCATGAATTCGATTTGTTATTCATGTGGTCGCAGAACCGAATATTAGCGAGATATTTTGCGATTTTTGGGGGCGTGTTTGCTTGAGATCATATGTCCTTTCTAACTGAGATAATGCGGGAATGGAACGTAACTGGTGTTTGCAGTAGTGCAAGTCCAGTTGGTTGCCGGTTGCACGTAGTGCTAATGGAGTTATAGCTATTACGTAATACCAAATTTGGGTGTCATGGATCACTTTGGTTGTTGTAGCGTGACAAATCAGGCTGTCAACGGTTCCGTATCAGTCAGCAACTACAATATTGTGTTCGCGGATCATTGTTAGGTATTGGATTTGCCCAATGATGAATGGGAAGGAGGTCGGCATCAAAATATGAGCTTCACGGTTGGTTGATTGGGTGGAATGGGATGGGGCGTGGATATCTGATTGGTCAATCCTGCCTTGTCGCCGATGGCGTCAGCTAAAATGGTTTGTTTGGTATTTTCAGGTGCTGTCACGGGGCGGTTAAATCCTGCCGTATCCAGAATGAAGTGCATAATGGTTTGTGGTTGGTTAAATCGCCCGATTGAGATGTTCACATATCTATTGAAAACAAAATGCTCATTCTAAAGCAGATCTATGGACTGAGGATGAGTATTCAGTCATATTGAAATTCAGGTGACCTCATTGCAGCGAGGGTACCAATAAGGTCTGCGATGAGGCTATGCACAGCAGTTCCATTTACAAGCTCCTATAGAAGTTTTCCTATTAAGTTTCAACGGTGGTTAACTTTATAACATCATTGTTCACATATGTACACAAGTAGTCACACTTATATTTCACTCTTTCCAAAAGTGTGGACAAAATAAGATTGTGAGGGGAGGGAGAAAGAAAATCCGTATTATGGGAAATTCCCATGCTTTAAATGGATTGACAGTTACACCTCGAACTCTTGTCGGTCTGGAATCAACCGGTACAACTATGACGCCACGCTTTAAGGTCATTGTAGTTCAAATGTATAACCAGGAAAGCTGGTAGCTATTTTTACGTATCTTCATTAACTTTTCACAATCTTATTACACACAATTTAGTAAAGTAAATATTGACAACAGTTATAAGTGAGGTTCTATGTTTTGGATTAAAAAAATCATTCAAACATTTACATAGCGAGCTCCTACCTATACTGAAAGTGTTGGAATAAACTGGTGCTAACCGCTTATGTAAGAGTGTATAAATAGTGATTTTAAATTCCGCTTCGTTGTCGGATGAGACAGGACGAGTGTTCCTTAACTCGCGTCATCACACCAGGTAAAGATTAACCACAAAACACCTTTACATGTTAACATAAATGAAATGCTAAGATAAATTTATAAGTATTTAACTGCGCTTGTTTCTACCCATAACTAGGAAGCACATGAAATAGTTCCCCAGTTTAGTCAACTTCACATATATCAAATGCCTTTTTGTGCAGAAGAAGTATAAAATATTTATTTTATGTATAAAGGACGATTTTACTAGATTTATATTACCCTTAATTTTAGAATGGCAAGCAACATGGATTAACAGAACTTTTTGAACCGCAGTGCGATCGGTTGAAAATATGAGGAATGAGCTAAAATAATTGAAGATGACCAAAGAAGTAGCCTTGAAGCGAATTCAGTTGTTGGTATTAGATTTATCATCATAACTATCATCAACAGTACAAAGAAGCATGTTGAGAACAGATGTAATGAGGTGTATGAGTAAAGACTTTAAGCAGCGACAGCACCTAATGAGACATATCGGGCGGTTCATGATCAGCGA
>NW_025766068.1:40000-69965 GCF_003918875.1 Haliotis rubra | reverse complement strand
CCCGTTACACCGATTTATCCTTCAATCAAACCATATCAACAATCGAGGCCGTCGTCAAAGTTCATTTGAACGGTATCAATAGTGTCAACGTCAGCACGGTCATGACTTCAGTTTAAATGGGGTAGCTTTGATCAATCATTCATTATTAATAATAATATTAATATTAATATATTATTAATATTGTTATCGAACCACCGTACGCGATCAGTGGGCGTACCAACCCCGGATCGCCTGGTCTTCACCACTGTTAGCCGATAATCTTCAGCGTAGAACGGAATAAACCAGCCAAATGTTTAAACGACGGCCTTTGACTTTATCATACGAACAAAGGAACATCTGACCCCACTAACCTGTTACCTCAACATCATCGGCGTTACCCTGGCAACGGGTCAAACGAATAAATACGCGAACAGCGGTTTTTCGGTATCCGACAGCCACAAACGATCAGCAAAAGGGTGAATATCGTCTGATTCAACTTGCCCCTATCCTCTAAACCAACATCAATGACGTTTCGGCGCGAAGCGAATAAAACGGTCAAGCGAAACACGCGGAAGCAGCAATTTGCGAACATCGACTCCACCCTTTAAATTCCCGTCCCGGCGCTCTGGCCTCTTGTCGTCTTCAAGATCATCGTTGGATGATTTCGCGCCGTTCCGGCTAACGTAGAACAGTCAAACTATCAAAGGTGAAACGCGCCTTAATAATTTCAAAACGCATCGACGTACCGTGGTGAACACGACCCCAGCTGCCACTTCATGCCAATCTTCTACGCGTAGCAAACGAGCCGTATCAGCGACGCATCTGACAATGGACGCCAAACGTCAAAAGGTGTCAGTACTCGTCGAGACGTCGTCAGTTCACGTCATAAACAATAAGTTCAACAAATCGGCACTGGGGAAGCCATGCAGTCATCTAACGACGGCGGAAAAGATGAGATATCGTTCCTCAAACGTAATTTCGACCAAACGCGTGGAAAGTAAAGTCTGGTTGTGGTACAATCGAAGAACATCCAGCATCGCATGAGGAGCAGACGAGGAAGCGGTGTTAATAAAGTGGGTATCGCAGACGCATAAACATCTCGAACGCCAGTATTGCCAGTGAGCGAGTCACATCGGTGCCGTGCCGAATTTGTTTCAGTTACCGTCTATGGAACATAAGCGCCGGTGGCGAAATCAAAGGATGACGGTGAGCAAAGCGGCGTTCAACGCTGACCAGCCTTCAATGAAGTCATCCTGTTCTATCGTCGACCGAGCGGTTCGTTCGTGCCGAAGTTACCTGCGCCGCCAGTAATTTCGCGGCAGATGCAATGTTTGCTGGTCTATCACCGGTTGTAAGCTCGAATCCCAAACAGCCCGCTTCGTCATCATGCAGCGATGACGGGAAAGCGGCCGAACTGGTCGACTACCGTTACCATGGGGCTACCGTCAGCAACCCGGTAATAAACCGACCAGGAAATTAAAACGCGCCGGGTAAGTTATCGGCGAATATAGGCCGCCAAAGCCTGGCACGAGTGGTAAATTGGGGCCGCTGTCGCCTGAGGCGCACCGGCAGAAGGCATCGCCCACAGAATTTTAAACGCTCGGGTTGGGAAATCGGTGAAGCCGTTCAAAAACGCCGGGATTCGGCGTATGATGAATCATATATTAAAGCGGCTCAGTAAAATTGCGGTCGAGGCATGAAAATCTCCGGTTAACGCCGAGGAGCAATTAATGCAGACTCGCCCACGCTTTAAACGCCGGGAAGTTGTCTGGCACAGCAGCAGCAGTCGCTCATTGAAGCCTGTTAAAGCCAGTTCCTGGCGTATAAAGAATCGATATGCCGCAGTTTGTTAAGCAAAAATTGAAACGCTGGCATACAACAGGTAGGCCTTTCGCCCGAGGCGTTCGAACAGAATGGGTGACTTCCGTTATCGCCGTAGGGTATTGCTGGGGATAAAGTCAGGCGACATACCATATTGCCCGGCGTATGAAATCCATAAGCAAGTCAAATATTGCCTTCCCAAGCAAAATTAAAACGCTCTGGCAAGTTGCCATCGAGGCGAGGTCAGTTGCCAAACGCCCGATAATCAACAGAATAAGACCGCATTTTTAAAATGGGGAAGTTACCTCGGCACATTGAAATTAAAAGCTCGCGAAAGCCACCGGCGCAGCGATACCTTCCAGATGCAGATAAAAGCCAGTCATAAAGTCGCTCAGTGGCTTCGGCGGAATGCCAACGCCCAGGCGCTCAACAGAATGGAACTGTTCTCATCGTTTTAAAACGCCGGGGACACCGCTGGGGATTCGGGCAAACAGCAGCAGCAGTCGCTGGAAATCAAACGCCGGATAGCCACCAGATATCCCCGGCAAGTCGTCGTTAAAGTCCAAAGGGTACTGTTAGATCGAGGGTAACGAGGTCTTCCGGCCGTCGCCAACCAGGCGCACCGTTCAGATCACCGCCCACGAGCCACAAGTACGGGGAAGTTGTGAGTTGTCGCCCATTGAACATAAACGCCGGGTAGCCACTGACGGTACCGCCGTAAATCCCCGCAAAGCCCGAGCGCGGCACCGGATCAGTAAAGCCCCAGAAACGTTACCCCGACATGAAACTCTGGATGTTTTCCGGCAAAATAAAACGCCTTCATAAAGCCAGGTTCGGGGTCGTTACAACGCCCGAGCACCGTCAGTAGTCGCAGACTGCCCATTGAATTTAAATGCTCGGGGATTCCACCCGGGCATAACTGAGCGCCGGCATGCCCGATGAAACCGTTCATTGAAATTAAAATGCTCAGGCAATTCAGCGGTACCGCGGCAGCCAGCAAAAGTACTAGCAAAATCGTACGCCGGGCAAAGTCATTATCGAGGGCGCGAGGGTTCGCCGGCCGAGGCTATCACTGAGCAGGTCGGTTGACCTCTGCCTTCACCTACAGGTCTGGTCACTCCAAAGTTAAATGCGCAAGAGATGTAGGTCAGCTTCCCCTCGAAGAATGCGCCCGTTTCTGTTTAATCCTCGCTCAAAGTATCATTAGTCCTGCGCCACCGGGTATCCAAATACCGAAGACGATTGAGCCATTCGACATAAAATTGGTGAGTCTCGAGATCTCCGGGCGCAATAAAGAAAATCAACATCCAACGTATTGGCGTATTCGAGTGCCGAGCAGAAAATCGGGGAGATTAATTACCTCTTCTCAGCTTCAGAAAGTCGTGAGCCGATTCGCCGCGTCAATATCACCATCGAACGGGGAAGTACTTGGCCGATCAGCACCGACGACGCACGCCGCAGATCGTTAACGCCTCGCTTCAGTGCCGAATGATCGTCATTCTGCACCACCGAACGGGGAAGTAAGCGTTTATAAGGCCGAACACCCGACGAAAGGCAGAAAAGAGGTGCCACTCGCCGAGTCGAATATGCCGAGAATCGTTGACTCTAATGGCGCCGAAGAGCGGCGACGACGAGCGCGCATCTGGCGCAGTAGATCGCTACCGCTGATCATCGAGCGAGTTTATCTACGATCACCGGCCTTCAGAAGGTATCGTACAACTACGACGGGTGCAAAGCCAGTTCGAACAGTTTGACCGCACTACAGCGCAAATGCACGTCTTATTACTTCGCCAAACACGATATTTATCGTCGGTAACAACGGCCGGTTGCCGGAACAACGGTACAGGGGATCGACGCACCGGCGATCAACTACGATTGGGCGGGCGAAGGGCAGGGTGTCCTTCACGCAGGTATCTGCCAGTCGAGCTGAAAAGCCTGCGGCACGGCTGAACCGGATGCTCTTCCGTTCGTCTATTGGCGCTGGAAACGCCGAAAATTCGGTTCACCGGTGATGATACGCAGCGAGAGCCGACATGCAGCAGCAATGTCGGCGCGACACGAAGTCGACCGCCGAACGGCCCATCCATAGGCAACCGTAAAACCGGACCGACAGCCGTCCTCGACAACGAATATCGGTCGATCCGCCAGTAATCGCGATGTTGTCCATTACAGCCCATATCACGTTATCATGAAATCAGCGAATATCAGAAATCGTTACGCTAGATCCACTTCGATATCAGCACTTCCAGTATTAATATCAAATGATCCTTCCAGGAGACGAACAAACCAACAGCCCGCAATCGTTTTGCGATCGCGAGCCTACGACGTTCGATCAGCGTCTGCCCTTATCAGCCTTCTTCGGGTTGATGAATAACGGTGCGGGTCCAGGGTCATAGAAAACGTCATCGGTTGATTCAAAGCGAAAGAAGCGCAATCACCAATAGTGACGAAAAATCAATCGAATGGACCGGATCCTATTCGATCGAAAGGCATCTAACGAACTGAGTTTGAAATAATTTTGGTATCTGTTCAATACAGTGCCGCCAGCTTCCAGAAGCTGGATAACCATCGTTGTTGGATAATCGCGCGGCGTTCAACTGGCCGGACCCAGACGATGTCATTTGTTTACTCTGAAAAATTAGATAAATCAGCAATATCGGTCGGTGCATGGAAGGAGGATCGATCCTTACGCCCAGGATGATCGGGTAACGATTAACAGAATCAAAGAGCCAGATGTTTGGATCGCAACGGACGCCGTTAATATAGCCTGTCATTAACAAGAATCTATCGATCGAATCAGATATCGTCAAACCGACCGTATCCGACCGATAAAGCCCGCTGGCGTTCATTAAGACTGGCGGAAGTCGAAACTATCGAGCCCAGGAAAAGGAGAAGCCGAACCAGCGAATCGATATCAATTGAAGCTCCGCGTTTATTCCGGTTCAACACGGAAATGTTCGGTTCGGTCATCGAAAGGATCGACAGATGAGATTCTTCGATTCATGGTGCGAAGGGTTATCGTTTTGCGATGATTTGTCCGAAGCCGATGACCAGTCGCACGAAGCATACGGTCTGTGATCCGGCAAAGCACGCTGCTGAAAGAAATCGACGGACGTTCATTCGTTCGAGAGGAAGGAACCTTAACTTCGCGATTGATCATTCCACGAACTATGACCCGAAGCAACATCAGTCGGTGCTGACACAACCTCGGCCTTTCAATATCATCGATTGATTGACGATGCCAAAGTCGATGACGCACGGAAAAGGCCGAAATGATCTTTGGTCGAACTCTGATCATTTCAGGATGAAAGGAAGTCGTAACGGAAGCAGTTTCCGGTGGAAATTCGCGTGAGAACATTGTTCGAAGATCGAACTGATTCGTTAAAATGATGAACGAAGGCTCTTTGTCGATCGAAATGTCAGCTCATTGAAATTGAGAAAGAAAAGCCGCTTAACGCCGACGGGGATAAACATTATGACCGAAACCGGACCCGGTACGCGGCACAACGAAATCAAAGCAAAAATTGAAATCGCCGAACTTTCCAGATTTATTGAAAGATGAAGAAGCGCAATTGAAGCCGGGCGTTATCGTAAAACATTACTGAACATCTATTGATCTGAACGGCGGGAATCGGTTCGGTACCACCGGAAAGCCGATGCCCGAAGTCGAACGAAGCAATCTGCACCAACGTCATATCGTTCTATCGACCAGTCGAAGCCGCGGAAGGGAAATCGTGGACCGGCACGTCATAGTATCGCGCGATCGTCGCTTTTCGATGGAGATTTCCACTGGCGAGGGGCCGACGATCGTTACGAATTCGTCGGTATCTGAACGGATTGCTCGCGAAAAGCCCGGCATCGAACTGACCTCAGATGACCGCCGAATTTACATTATCATAAAGCTGAGAAAACGGCATGAGCGAAGCGGGAAGGTTAATCGAATCTCCGAATATCGTGGGGATCGCGCCCGGAAAGTCGAGCCTGTTCAAGTCCGGCAGGCTGGCACGGCCGCGATCCGAAAGTCGGTCGCATTCCCAGCGGTGGTACATCCGGGCGTTACCGGCACGAGTCTGATAATCAGCGCAATGAGGAAATGCAGCAATCCTGAAGAAGAGAAAGTTCAAGAGCACGCGAAACCGGGTTCAGAATCGGGGACTACGGGCCCCGCGAATGAGGCGGCAGTTCGGGATCGACGATCTGCCAACAAACGATCTCGAGGGAAGGCGTAGCAAACACGACAGCCGATGGAAGGTAAACCCAACCGCGGCGGGATCAGTTGCAATTCTGGGGAAGAGGTCGCCGTCGATCGAGTAACACCCGCAGATACCGAACGGCACGCCTCCTCGAGAGGGTGCCAAAGCCCGCGACGAGGGCGACAGACGTACGCTCCCAACATTCAACATGCGCGAAAGTCAACTTACGAAATAAAGCAGTGAAAGACCGGCCCGCCGAGGAGATCCTTCATCGGCCCGCCAGAAGGCGAGCAAAGTTAACACGTTGTAGACCTGCAGGAACTATGCCAGCCGAAGGAGTTAAACTTCGACGCGCACGATCGTCGAACTGGGGCATAGGCGAATAATCGACCACGAGCCTCCTCCGAAGTTTCCTCAGATAAGCTGGCGCCTGGAAAACAAAGAGTCCGTAAAGCCGACGAGGCCTGGGGACGAAATCAACCTACCAACTGGGGTCGTAGTAAGGCTGGATGTCTGCCGATTAACCGGATTGAATGCAGAGCGCCAGTAAGCCACTTTGGCAAGTAGTGGGATGAACGCCCGAAGTTGCCTGATCGCCGACGTTAAGCAGAGACCGTTGTCGATAGAGGTTTGCGGTTTGGAAGCCGGAACCGCTATGAGCGTGTAATCATCCATCTGCCGAATAATACGAAAGCGATGTCGGGATCGTTGCAGATTCAAAGAATCCCTTCGTCACGCCGCGTCTATAGGTGGTCGCCGGAGGCGAGCGTCGAGCTGGGCGCGAGCGCATTGTTCGCGATCTGCGGTAGTAGTCACCAAACGGCGAAGGAAGGCCGAAAGGGAGAAGGGCTCCAGAACAGTCGTCGTCCTGCGACACCAGAGAACTCGATCCGACGGGGAAGAAATGAGCCCGGTTTTCAAAGTTCGTTGGTTGTGGGCGATGACCTCGCGAAGGGTATAACGCAAAACGAAAGTCGGGAGACCGGCGAGTCTTCGAAGAGCTTCAGGGTAACGCCTTCCCGCCATGCTCGGCGACAAGTTTGCAGCATCGTAGCCTCTGCGGTAACGCCATCTGACGCCTGCCTCGCTGACGGAGCATTCTGCGTTATTGCCGAACTGTTCAACAACGCACCAAAGCCTTCTGGCTGGTGAATGTAAAGGGGAAGTCGGTCAGTGATTGGCTTCGAAGCGCCATCAAGCCCGGGTGGAGCGGATATGCCAGCCAGCAGATGAAAGCGACGCTGAATGCGATCAATCGAGCTTCGTGGGTTGCAAGCCCGCGTCGTTTGGTGTTAACGGCCACCAGAACCGCGACGACCGACGTCTGGAAACAGCCAGACAGCCGCCAGTGACGACGGGTCGCGATTTCGTTCAGCTCGAATGTCGCGCGAAGAAATACCGGCCGCGGAAAGCCGTTCGCCTGGCGACGCGCACAGTCGACGACTATCGTCCTCCGGTTGAAATGGCGGCTTACCGGCGAAAGAAGAACCACGAGCTGCTGCTTGGTGAAGCTTATACTAGTGCCAGGCGGGAATGCACGCAATAAATATTCACTTCATCGTTTTCATCATTCAGCGCAGGCTCGCGTGGCTCAGCTCTCGGCTGGCTGTTTAATTCGCCGACGCTGGAGGGAAAGTCGGGCTGTCGTGCAGGTAACGCAGGCACCATACAAGCGAGACGAAAACCGCGCAGAAGTAGTTAAAGTCGCTTCGATTTCCGGACGCCAGCGTGACAGATCGCGAAAGCCTAACGATCCCTCATATCAACATGCAATGTCGTCGACTACGAGTTTTACAAAGAGGCGTCAGAAAAGTCATCAAAATCGAATTGCATGTCAAGCGACGTCGTTTTGGATCCGGACGGTCATCATGAAGCCCGTCAAAGATTGTTCATCGAACGAGCTGGTTTAATCGTCGTGAAAGAATGGTTAAGTTTGCATCGACGATTGAAATCGTAACGGTATCAAAGGTTTGAGAACCGCAGGTTCAGATCATTATGTTAATATTATGGAGTCGTCATGGCAGAACCGTGATCGAACGTTCCAGTCGAACTCGTTCATCGATAACCGCCAAAGACGGCGTCGAGCGTAATATCAAGACGACCGTTACGTATCGGTCGAAACGAAGACTTCGCTGGGTATGGTTAATCGCCGAAACCGGTATCAACAATCGCGAACTATTATCGAGACCGGACCGTGATCGCAAAGTCGACATGAGGCCGTCGGTAAGAGAACCGTTTATTCCAGGCAGTTTCTGTTGATGACGCGATATATTAGCCGTTGATTCCAACCTACATATTTCTACCGTGGTTCGATCATTTCCACGCTGCGTTACGCGCAGGGTTCGCCGACACTGAAGAGCGATTTGATGATCGTTACCGAAGTATGAAGTCATCGAAACCGGAGCGAAGGAAGCGAGGAGCGACGGATCTTCACGAGTGAAGCGAAAGGAGGCAAGATTGAGGCCACGAAAGCGACGAGATCGAGCCAATCGGGCGATCAATACAAGTAGAACCGCCAGCTTCAGCAGAATAAAGACAGATCTCGATCGTTATTGAAATTCCGGTTTGTTAAAGGGGATGCCAACCATCATCTTTACCAACACAACGAAGTCGTCATTACGTCATTGCTTCAGCCTGTTGCCTTTGGCAACAGTCGCATAAACATTAGCATCTCCGGTTATATTAATAGAGTCATCCAATGTTCATCGCCGTAAACGCTACAAACCATTGCGTTATCTGGCCGCCATAGATTGAAGATCGGTCATCTATCAATAAACCACAGACCAAGCGATTAAATCACGTTCATTCAAACCAATGTTCATCGTCGTAGTTCGCCAAAAACTGTTGTTCATCACAATCACAGACACGACAAACCTTCGAAATAATGGCATCGCTAAGCGGGGAGATCAAAAAATCATTGTCTTCCTTCCAACGTCAGAACGAAGCGTCATATAGCCAGCCAGCCACAGCCACTCGCTTTGCTTCTTAAGTGACGACCAAATCATCGCCGCCAGCCCTTATAAGACGGCATACAACGACAATAAACTCGCAGAGACGAAGTCTTCATTGGAACACGAGTCGTCAAACTCATCACAGTCTTTCCTTCCTTCCTTCCTTCCTTCCTTCCTTCCTTCCTTCTTCACAGTTACCTTACCGTATTCAGCCAATTTCAGCCATTTTAAAGAGCCATTCAGTATCAAATCGAGTGTTCAGCATAACGCAATTCGCAAATCAACATCATCGTTCATGCAAATGGCGTTCAGAAACCGGGTCATTAAAATCCGACAACGACCACAGTCGGCGGTGGAAGCGAACGGCAAAAGCCGAAGAAGTCATGGTCGATGGACGTACGCACCACTTCCAAACACCCCGCTGAATAATCAAACAGTCGAAATCAAATGCAACATTAGCGCAATGTCGCTACAGCAAAAACGATCAAACGACCAATAGTAAGCGAACGGTAAAGAAGTCGATTACGGACAGCACCATACCAATTCAGTACATCACCGTCGAAAGTCGAAGCCGCAATCAATACGTAACAATACGTAAGAAGAAAACGACAAATGACCGTTACAGTAGCAAGCGTGAAGGTGACCGCGAAACGACAGCACCATATCCGCAGTTATACATCAAAGTTTGTCCTCAGCGCAACAAAACCTCGACAACGATCACAGTAATGATGAAATGCGACAATGATTGAGATACGTCGCTACCTAACGTTTGAGTAATGAATCAAATCGAATAGTACTGCGCCAAGCGGCGATAGATGCCTTCCGGAAGCCGAACTAGCGTGGTGGTTCTTCCAAAGTCGCGCTGGTTTATCATCGAAAACATCAACAAAACAATGAAACGCAAAAACAGTTATTGTTAAAACGCCGCCATGTCGTGGACACCGACCATCAATACCAGCGACACGTCCAAAACAATATCATCAAACATCCAGCGATGCGGTACGCAGTGGCGTTAATTTAAAACCGGCAAACGGATGCGCCTGGTATGGATACCGATGCCGACTCAACAAAACGACCAGACAGTCCGGTCGACGACACTTGGCGATCAGTCAATCAAAATTCATCATCAAAAATCGAACCGTGACAACGCGAAAGATGCTAAAATGCCATTAATAAAATGAAGCCGTGGTGCAAAACGGAGCACATCATGAACATCTTTACCGGTTCAACAATCATCAGCCGCCAAAACAGGTCAATAAGCCATCGCATTGCCGCACGTTTAAAATCGCAACTTCGAATGGGGCAGAAGTCCGTCACCCCTCAACACCAACACCATTACTGTTCGTGATAAAACGAATAAACGGTGAACCTCTGGCTGACCCCAGTTTCCAATTCCTGGCGCCCGTCTCTAACACCGCCGTTACCGACTTCCGGTGCCACCAGCACGAATAGGCCGGAACGAAATAAACTTCCGATATAAACACTTCAATGCCCAGCAACAGGATATCGTCAGCTGTCGCGGGATCTCATTAAAAACGCCAACCGCCGATCCTCAACAGGTGCCCGAAATCTATTATGGTTGTGTTCGAACCAGTTGCCTTTTGACCACGCACACGCTCCTTCACCAGTAAATCGGCAAATTCCAGGAGATTTCATCGCAGTCGTCATACGGGGAAAACGAAAAATTGTTGCGGGTAGGGGACAAAAATCGGTCATCGTTATTCGAAGTCCTTGCCCCAGGGATCCACGCATTATTTTACCGGGCGATCAAAGACCATATCTGCATACGTCGACAGCCAATACCCCCGTGGCGGGGAAATCCAAAAAGCGTTTATCGTCGACAAGTTCGTTTCCAGTCATGGGTCGGCCGGAAAGGTTGGTATGCCGCGGTGAAAGGTTTCACGGATGGTGTAAAGTCGTTCTGGCGGCTGAAGTTTACACCTTAAACAGCTCAAAGGTGCCGCACTGAACCTTCACACACCGGCTTCATCTTCGGTTGCGGTTCGACCGAGCCACTCAGGCCAAAGTCGCAGCGCGGCGTTGACGGCAAACGCAACGCCATGTCTTTCCGGTTAACCGCCGACGATTTTCAGGAATGATAAATGTTTCAGCCAACGCAATGAAAGGGCAGGAACGGGGAAATCGTCTCCTCGATCACGCAAATACCGGTTACCGAACCACCGAAACAATTATCAGTCACGCCGACGCAGCAACGACGAAAACGCCATCGGGTCGAAACACAGAAGCGCTGGAAACAAACGGCGTAGCGGAAGTCCTCGACTTCGACCATTCACCGTCACGACAGCCGACGCCGACGGATACGACCAAAATAACGTCAGTATGCCAGATGCCAGAACGCCACAGGGTCAAAAGCAAGCGCGGGGATGCATAAGAGACTCACCCTCACGAATCAGCATCGAATCGCGATGTCGAATAACAACACAAAGAGTGCCCAGGTTGGGCGTCACGTTGCACGCAGCCCGCACGCCAAAACGGCTCAAAAGCGAAAATACAGGCACCACGCCGTTCTCAGTCAATAT
Organism: Haliotis rubra; assembly: GCF_003918875.1. Lineage (NCBI taxonomy): Eukaryota > Metazoa > Mollusca > Gastropoda > Lepetellida > Haliotidae > Haliotis > Haliotis rubra. Next base: position 58,481 of record NW_025766068.1, on the reverse strand, counting down.
TCAACATCGTTCACCAAACCAATACCAGCGAAAATCGCTATTTCAAACGATCAAAAGCGCGAAAATCGACTGGCCGTTATCTCCAATTCCCAGCTCTGGTCCTCAGTTCCGGATCATCAAAGCAATCGACTCTGGAAAACCCAGTTAACGAAGTCAGTAACAGTTCGAACACGATGGTTTTGACCGATAATATCGCACCAGCAATCGTCAAACATCGATATCAAAACGCTAACCCCAGATAATATCGCCGACCAAATAACGAAGCCAGTCGAAGTTCGAATCAGCCTTATCTTTATCCGCGTCCTTCCATCGTTACTACGGCGAAAATGACAGCGCATAAACACTATCAAAAATTCATCCCCACTTCGGTGCGGAGTCATCGACATTAACGCATGACTGATGATTACAATACCCCCAAATCGGTGGGTGAACGAAACAGTTGATGACGACGCCGATGAAAGGTTACCGGAAGGTTCAGCCGGCAGGCCTGACGGAAATCATGGCGGAGATAATTTTGAACAGTCGAAAGGTGTCGCAACATCTTCAACGATATGGTTCGAGCCGAGTGGGAAGTTGTTAAAGTCGGTATAGCCGCACGGCAAACGTCCAATATATCATCAGCCGGGATCGATTTTGAAATTGATTCCGTACGTTTGCTCGAGTCGTAACGTACGAAATCGAATCGTCCTCCCGACACGCAGTACTTATTGTCAAAATCACCCTTTGCCGGACGCTAAAACGATTTGTTCAATCAAACAAAACATACGACCGACAATCAATCGTTGAATCGTAGCGCCGCACGGTTAAAACGCATCTTCAAAGCGACAAATAGTAGTGGCAGCACCGTCGCCTTTATCTTCAACAAATCACCATCGTTCACCAAATCAATAAGCGAAAAAATCGCACCAAACGATCAGCGGTGAAAACGATCTAACCTGCTGTTACCTATCCCTACTTCAACCTTGTACTCAAATGTTACGATCTCTGGCGCACCTAGCGTAGGTTAAACGAATATGAAATGTCGGCCTTTTTTATTCCGATATGTCACGCAAACCGACCAATAAAGGAAAACATCGATCTAACCTAGCTGTTGATTCCACCCCAGCTCTGACCTCTGGTACCAGCCAGCTCGATTCGGCGTCTTTACGCGTGGAAATAAAACGCCGCGCGAACACGCGAAAGCCTATATCTCCGACGATACGCAACCGATCAGGGTGAGCACTTAAGCTACACCTAACCCCAGTTCCATCCCTAAGTTCCGGCCCTTAATCACCGTTAGCCGACTGGCGCTGAACCTCAGCCGCCGGAACAGGCCGAAAACGACAAATGCTGCTGAACACGCGGGTAAGTTTCACTTCCACCCTAGTTAGTTATCATCCCCAGCTCTAATCTCTGTTCCAACATCATCAAAGCCAGGATTCTGGCGTTACCGGGGATGTTGAAACATGTTTTATTACTCAAATGCAATATAAACCCAGAACATCGATCTACCCGTTATCTAACCCCGCTTCAACTCAGCATTCGTTCTACCGCGAATGACCGGCGCAGAGTCAGGCGTCAAAACGAAATGTCGCGAAACACGCAACAGCAACCATGACACCGTCGTCATTCTAAGTTCGCCACGGGTCAAAAATCACCGCCGAAACTCCGAGCTGGCTGTCAGGTCGATCGGGCATCGACAAACGAAAAGACGCGATATAAGCGGAAACAAACCCTGTCGTACTTCCGACAAAACATAACGTGAAAAACAGTGCTCCGAAGCATATGCCGGCCAGTGTCACCATCCGGCATTCATAGCACGACGGGCGACTGCGAGCACGAGAAGCGGTGCCACAGTGTAGTAGTCAGATCGCAGACGTAAAATGATTTCGCCTGACCGCTGCCATAGTGAAAGCGGCAACGATGCGAAGTTACCATGAGAATGACAAGCGCCGGTAAGTGAAATTAAAGATGATTGGTGTTCAACGCCGAACCCGTTTTCCATTGCGCGTACCACCGGTATAAGCCCGACCGAGCGGTTTGCCTGCGTCAAACCGGAAAGGTCGGTGCCGCACATACCGCGGTAGATGCCACCACCAAACGCACCGGCAAATGCATACCTTCCGTCATATTGCCGAATCCAAAATAGCCTGGTTATTAACATGAAGAGCGCATCGGGGAAGAAGTCGGAACCGTCGATCTACATTACCGTTACCGCCTTCGTGAATAGCGCCTTATATCTTCATAGAAAACGCCGGCATTCTCGGCAGATAGTTCTAAAGTGGCGCTCCGTTCAAACGCTCGGTATAAGTTATTATCGGTGGTACGGTAAGCCGCCGGAAGTTCCCCATCATAGATCTCCTCACCATTGGTGAATTTGAAACGCCGGGGAGTTAAGCGGGGAAATCTCCGGCAGAGCCGTTCATTGAACAGCGGCGTGCTGAAGTCCCCGGCAGCAAAAGCGGCTCAGTTAAAAATTAAAATCGGGTTAAAGCCGCTATGACGAGGGTTTATGTTCTTCAGCAATGAGGCGCACCGAATGTAGACCGCCCATTAGCGAAACGCCGGGCTAGAAATGGGCAAAGGAAGCCGCTCGAAAGGTATCCGGCGTGATAGTCCTCCGCGGCAAAGCCAGCCAGCAGCTCAGCAAAAACGCTTCAGCCGCCGAGGCGTTCATCGGGATTTTTAAAAGTCAACATGTGTGAAGTTCATAGCGGAAAATCGCGCCGAATTCGGCGCAGGATGGGGTCCCCGATGCAAAAGCCAAAGCCGGTGAGTTGCTCAAAATTAAAATGCTTCATGTTGCCATCGGCATGAGGCAGTTCGCCGCCACAAACGAAGCGTTAATCAAACAGAATCAAGACTGCGTTCATTGTGAATTTTAAACGCTCGGGGACTAAAGTAAGCGAAACGAATAGCCAGCAGAAGCCGCCCATTGGTGGCCTGGTGTCGCCGGAAGCTACCCGGCGTAGAGATAAACCCGCGGCAAGCCGCCGCTCAGCAAAAATTAAAACGCCGAGCAGCGTTATCGAAGAGGGCCCGGGGCCGTTGCGTCTTCGCGGCGCACCGTCAGAACGTTCACTGGTCTAAAACGTCAGAAAGCTGGTGCATGGGGAAAGCAATAGGGCATTATTGAAATTGCGCTTCGGCACCGGCGTAGCAGATAGCCGAGGGCAAAGTTTTCAGTAGCCTAAAATTAAGCCTGGCAAAGCGTCGAGGGTACGAGTTCGCCGCTAAACAGGCACTGAATGATCGTTCATTGTTTAAACGCCGGGGAAATGAAGAAGTCGCCCAGCCGGGTAACGGTACGAGGGTGCCGCAAATCCCTAAAGAGCCCGAGGCAGACCTCGTCAGAAACAGGGCGGCTCATTGGTTAAAACGCCATAAAGCTACCCGGAAAGCGATAAATAAAAGCACAAACAGAGTAGCTCAGTAAAAATTACTTCGGCAGCTGTTTAGTGGGGCGTTTTGCGTCTGGCCAAATGCCGCAAGCGCACTGGAAACAGAATAAGACCGTTCATTGGAATTTGTAACGTTCGGGAGACGCACTGCAGTACAGCACATGTTGAAGTCGCCCATTGAACATAAAACGCCGGGTAAAGTTACCTCGAGAGGGTGTTCGTGCCGAAGGCAAAGAATCATACTCATTGAAATTAAAATGCTGTTAGTACCTCGGAGGGTGTCTCTGTGGTAAAGCCGTGCGCAAAGCTCAGTAAAATTAACGGTCCGGCAAAAGTTGTTGTAGCCGAGCACACCAGCAGAAGTGCCTGGCGATGCCCGCTGTTAACATTAGTCGCCCTTCGTCGAGTACCCGCCGACCTCAAAGAATGCAAGAGAGCGTACGAGCTGAGAATATATCCTTCCGTGCCCGGGTTTTTGCTTAACCTCTACTCAAGCGTTAACATGCCAGTCCGGCTGTCGCACCAACTTCAGTTGCGAAATGAGGTTCGAAAGACGAGATTTGGAGCAGCCAGAATTTCCGATAGCGTACCCGTGAAAGACCCTCGAGAAAGCTCGGCACAAAAGTTTGTGCATCAAACAACTGGCGGTAGCTGGCCACGCCGAAGGAAAGTAGGTGTCGGGGAGATTACCTTCGCCAGGAGCACGTCCGACCGATCGAGTCGAAAGGATCATCGATCGATGTCGATAGCGGCCGATCGTCAATTAATCAATCGAACGGTTTATCGATCACCGATCGAAGAATAACGCAGCATAGATCGTCACTGCCGATCGAAGCCGATCGTTATCATCTTCCATTCATCGATCGAAGCGTCGAATGATCACCGATTACGCAGATACACGCAGAAGTTAGAATTCGCCGATCGAATATGATTTATTAAAGGGCCGGCACCGTTGAATTCCATCGAACGGAGGCGCCGAGATCGAAGAAATATAGATCGGTTGTCAATTCGCCGATCAACGTATGGCCATCGTTGTTCACCGACTTTGGTATGTGGATAACATCGATCGAAATTTGATAAAGTCGCACCATGTACGCAACGACGTTTGATAAGATAAACCGTTTCGTTGTCGATACGATCGTCGAAATCCCAACGATTTATTGAATCGATCGATACCGGCGATCAACTTCCATTTATGATTGGCTACGGTGAAAGACGCGAAAGAGGAAACGTTATCGCGCCGAAAATCGACCGTTCACGACAGTTTGAACGCCTGAATAAGTCGTGAAATGGATTGCGTTTGAATGAAGCGAGATGACTGATTGATCGTTAAAGTCGGTGCCGACATCAAGACCGAGGCCGGGATCGATCAACCGGCAGCGAACGTGGAGATGTCGCGCTTGATCATAAGCAACCGCGGTACCGGATCGACAGCGCCGGGTCGTCCTTCCGATACGTTTATCGCCATTCAGATCCCGCCAGTGAATCATGTTAAACCAAGATTAAAGTTACGCATGCCTAAATATCAGCGAAATGGCGAACGGTCATCCTGAACTATTTAACTTTATTCGATTAACTGCGTTAATTCTGGTGCATATCGAAAAGTCGATCATGGTGAGCGTTTATTCGTCGGAATCGCGTCGTTGAGATTCCGATGGTTCTGCGGAATAATGGCGACGTCTGATCAGCGTCCGTCTCATCAAACTTCGATGGTACGTACCATGGTATCATCGGCATGATCCCGGCAGAAGAAATCCATTACCATCCATGAAGAAGCGCAATTAATTCAATCCACGATCATCTTAATACGATCGCTTTATCCGCAATTGAATGAAGCCGGTTTAACCGCGAGTGAATCGCCGAGGTTGGCGTCATCGCGGTAATTCCAGCTCAATACGTACTGTCGTAGTTGATGTCGAACCATCAGCGGATAATCGCTAAAACAATAAAGGTTTCCGAACAGCCGATATCGGGTCGGTTTGATTTCTGAAATAGAGCAGCCAGCAATAAGACCGCTCGAAGCGCATTGAAATCGGTGAATAGATCCGGATCTGGTTTCAGATTAATCGGCACGATTATGAACAGACAACCGTACGACGCCAGAGGTGAACGCCTACAGCGAAAAGAAGAGCCTGTCAAGCGTTCATTATCAACGAAATCGAAGGTTCGAAGATCGATATCGTCGTATCCGACCGTGGTCCGTCAATATCATACGTATGGAAATACCGGAAACGCATCTTCGCCAGGGAGAAGTCAGAAAAGCCGAACTGCGCGAAGAATCACGGATTCGCGGTTTACCTGACTGTCGACATCGAAGATCGATGAAGATCGAGCCTTCGATCTCAGCGGCGGCGGCGCACGGTCGTTCTGGTTGGCGGAGCGATCAACTGGTTAATGATATCCAACGAGAACTCTGTCAGTTCGGCTGCGACGTACTGCGGCAATCCCTTTGATGATCTGAAGATACCAGTCGCACGAGCAATCAATCAGCCCAGACTTTAGATCAGGGCGTTGCCACCGAAGAGTCGACCATCGTTCGAAAACTTACGAACTTCGCGACGGGGAATTTTAAGCCGAACCAGAATTCAGTACGTCGAACAGCCCCATGCCGATTGTCCTCGTCGTCGCCATCGACGAAGTGAATACTGATGCCAGCCTGACGACGGAGAGGAAAGACCGGGTCGAACTCGATCATCTATGAAGTGTCGCAACAGTTTCGTATGAACCTGCGAACATTATACCTTCGAGGTCGTCCGATTCGTTAAACAGATGCGACGAAATTTCCAATGAGAGGATCGGCGCGCCGTCGGTCGTTCGTTTGTTTCGTTGGTATGACGCAGCGGTCTTCTGGCCGAAGTATCCTCCTCGTCCGACCCGGCAAGCAGCAAATAAAACGCAGCAAAATTTGAAATCATCGCCCTGATTTGATCACCGGTCAAAAGAAGAAATGGTCTGCAGTGATCGTTTGAACACGACATCTGGCGGTTCGGTTCAGCCCGGAGTCATGGAGGGGTCGAAATCAGTAAATTCACGCTTCAGCATTAAGCCTTTACCGCGGTTTGCCAGACGGTACAGCCGGAACGGTCGCATTTCAGCGCCCGCGGAATGGGGATCGTGGGGACCAGTATGATCGCCGCGATCGAAGATTGGCGATCGAAGTTACCGGCCGGCTGAACGGGGACCGTCCCGCGAAAGCAATTCCACAGTCGTCTCGACCAGATCGTTAAGACCGCCTACTAATAAAGCGGCGAAAGCAACCAACAAAGCGATCTCAAAGATATATTGTGAAAGCCTACCGAAGTCCCCGAATTCGATGCTCGAGGGACCGGTGGGGACGCCGTTCATCGCCTGACGATTCCAGAGTGGCGTCGTACCATCGACGAATGTCCCAGACGTCCTTCGGAGTCGGGTTGTGCAGAATGTCGCAAAATCATCTGGCCAACATCGGCACGAAGTTCGACAGCGCAATCGTAAGTACCGAAAAGCTGAAGAGAAGTTCAAGAGCATGCGAAACCGTTCAGGGTATCGGGATTCGCAGGTACGTATTCGCGAATGCCAGACCAGCAGTGAAGCCGCAACGACCGAGGCGTATTTCCGCCGTAGCAGAATAATGAATGGTTCGGCGGAGTTGAGCGCTGGGAATGGCGGAGCTGGGGCCCCGAGGTCGCCGCCGGATCGAGAACGACAGTGCCGCAGGGCGATTCGAACGGCACTTCCAGTTCGAAATGCGAAGTGCCATAAACAAGACGCGTGAGGTCCGGTGACAGATTGATCGGCACCACCGGCCTTGAGTCGATGCAATCGAAAGATAAAGCGCATCGGGTCCTTACGAGTTCCGTTAAGCGAAATGGTGAGCAGCACCGTCGAGGATCCTTCGTCCCGGCGTATTCGTTCGCGAAGCCAGTTTTGCTGCCAATATCGCCAGACCGATGGTGAACTACGCTCGAGTTAGGACGAAAGAGAAACAGGTCCCAAAGCCTGACGCGGGGACGATATCGTCGAACTTTAAAGAAAGGGCTTGTATAGTAAAGTCAATCGGTTTCCCTCGAAGGGCGCTCGGGAAAACAGTTATCCGGTAAAGCCGACCAGAGGCTCAAATTAACCTATTCGTAATCCAACGGACCGCCTCGAGTCGTCCGATCGTAATGCGAAGTGCTAAGCCACTTTGCACCGCCGGGGATGAACCAAACGTCCGGCCAAGCGCCTAACGCCGACGCCGCTATCATATGCCACGCAATACAGACGGTGTAATATGGGAAAGTCGAAATCCGCCAGAAAGCGTAACGTTCTTCACCTGCCGAATAACCGAGCCCTCGCAGTGTGATTTATGCGTCGGGCCTATCGCCGCGGCATTCAAAGTTAACTCACGCCGCACCAGTAGGTCGCCAGGGGCGAGCCGTGCCCGGGCGTCTGGTAGTAAAGGACTAAACGAATCCCAGCGCCGAAGGGGAGAAGGGCGTTAAAGCACTTCGAACACAATGCAGTTCCGTATCGACCGAGATCCGAGGAAAGCAAAATGAGCCTGGTTTTCTCAGTGCGAATCCGGTTGGTCATCTCTCGGCCGCGAGGGTTTAGTGGGAGGGCGTCTTAAACACGCATAGAGTTTCTTTCATCACCGAACGATAGATAAGCTTTCCACCGGTGTTCTATCGGCCCTGAAAACCGATGCGACGGGTTTCGTACCGGTAAATTACGAAAGCCCGCCGATAATGCAAGGGGAAGTCGGCAATGATCTGTGGACTTTCGTGACAAGTGATTGGTTTCGAGGTCGAATAGCCGGCGGAAGTGAAGATTTATTCATGAAATGTTTCCAGCGACAGTTTATGTTCCAGTTTTCGACCGTTCCGTGATCGAAGTTTGCGGGTTGTTCTTCGCGTTTTCCGTCGTTGCAGCAATGTCAATCAGAACCGACCAGGGGAACCGATCGTTCAATTAAAATAAAGCATTGCGACAGCCGTCAACGCAGACGACGCAATTTCGTTCAGCAAAGCCTCTGAATGTCAAAGCGAAGAATCAATCGCGTAAACGGCGATCTTCCGCCAGTTCGTCATCTAATTAATCGTCCCTATTCCGTTCATTAGCGAATCATTAGCCGGAATTGCCGACCTTCGCGGCAGTTAGACCAGTTGAGCTGACTTTTCAGTTAGTTTCGTATTACGAAGCTGTGTTGATGGGGAGGTATAACGCACGCAATTGAAACAATATATTCATCGTTTTCATTTGACTGGCGAATATGGGTCAGCTCTTGCCTTTGCTCCATCCGGCGGTTGTTCCGGTCGATAAAACATGTTGATCGTATAGTAACGCAGGTGAATACGAAAACGGAAAACCGCGCAGAAAGCATATGTAAGGAAAAGCCCGTCGATTTCGATTTTCAGCACGATCACAGACGCGGCGCGGCTCAACGACTTCGAAAGACAATTGTCGCACTTTCATCGAAGCCTTTACAAAGAGGTATCAGAAAGTATCATTGTATATACCGCTGTTATACGACGCCAGTTTCGATTTGTCGGTCTTCCGTCATGGTCTCGTTAAAGCGTTGATTACCACCATTAAGACGAGTTGACCGAGATATGTTGTTTGACGACGCTGGTCGCCGTAATGGTATCCTGCTCAGTACGATAGAACCGCAGGTTCGATTGCGGATGTTCGGTGAAGGTGAAAGTTGTCTGCGGTTAATCGAACGTCCAGAAAATATCTAAAGACGCGCGTTTATTAATATCATATATGCGCGAATACGCAGCATCTTTATCATCGCCGCCGATATAATCTTCATGTGCGCTACGGGCGAAATCGCCGGTGCAGACCATCTGTCCGGCGTCGAATAATACCCCGCGATCTAATAAAGATAACTATCCGACCCGCGATTCAACAGAAGTCGATTCAAGAGGCGAGGGCCGGTAAGACCCAGAAAGAATTTTATCATCACCACGTACTTTGTTTTCGGTGCGTTTTCTGTCATACGCGCGAAGGAAGACCTGGTCCCATCAAAGAAACCCCATACTTCGTTCTTCATTTCGTTCACGCTATTTTACCGACAGGGGAGCGATGAAAGACATTATTTAACTCTTCGAGCGAGTGATGGCGGACGCAAGAAAGCGTCATCGAAGTCCGGAGCGATGAAAGGAAGCGATACCTTTAAGAGCGCTTTACCGAGCCTTCGAGCGGCGAGCGCAGTAGAGGCGACCGAGAGACTGTCGGAAGATTAATTACAGCAGGAAACCGTCGCCGGCAGAACGTTGACAGAACCTCGAACAGAATAGTCTATTTGTCATGGATCATCGTCTTTTAATTCCAACATCAGTAGTAAACCGGCTCATTTGTTTGTTTGTTTGCTTGGCAAACACATGTCACGACTCAGTATCGGGTACGCAGACTTCCGGTCAGGTTTACAGGTGCGGGATACGTCGAAATCTTCGACGTCGTAGTTCACAAAATATTGCAAGTCTGCCGTTATAGAAGATGCATACGTTCCGATCAACAGCAGCACCTTTCACAAGGGAGACTAAACTGTCTTTCATTCCGATCCACCATTCCGCCGCAGTTCGCCAAAACCACGTTCGCCGTCATAGAGCTGACACGACAAAGTCCTCTCGACCAAGAATAAAGGGCCTGTTGCCGCTAAAGCGGAAGATCAAGACAATCTTCTTCAACAAGAACAGAAGATGTCATTCGGTCGGTTTCGTTAAGTCACTAGTTGCTTTCGCTTCGCTCAGCAAACAACGTCGTCGACTTCCACGTTCACGCCGGTTAAGCTCCTTATAAGACGCATACCATCGTCGTCTCGATCAAATATCAGGCGCCCGCGGATACGCAAAATCATCATTCTTCCTTCCTTTCCTTCCTTTCCTTCCTTCCATCCAGCCAAAATACGTAATTGCTGATATTGCGCCAGCCGTTTCAGCCGCTGCTCCGAAACAACAAACGCGTAACGTATGTTCGTGCACAACAGTACGTATCAAATGGCAACCGAAATCGCAACGTTAAAAACGACGTAAACGATCATTATGGCGAATCAGGCGTCGTCGCGAATACGGATAATATTAGTCTTCCGCACCTCGCTATACACCAAAATAGTCGAAACCTCGTCGCAACAATATGCCATGCAATGGCGGCAGCAGCAAAATTCCGATAACGATCAAAGGTGCCAGTAGGTCGCCGCATTTGAAACATACGGTCGACGGAATAAAGCACCATACCTTCAAATGCAATTCGCCAGTCAATAAATACGAAATCCGGGGCAACATCACAGCAAATACGGGCAGCTGGCGAAAACCCGACAAATGACTGCAGCAGGAAGCCGAGCATGCCGATGAACAGGAACAGCGCCATCATACAGCAACTGCCAGACATCAACAAAACACGAAATCATCGCAACACATTACGCAATCGCATTGTTAAAACCGACAATGACTGCTGGCGCAGAGCGCGAACGGCAAAGCCCGTCGCCGATTTATGGGTCAGATGCAACATGCCTGTTCTTCCGCCGCACCCTCGCAACAGCCGTCACCTTCAATCGCAAAGTTTTGAGTAAATGAAAATGCCTATGCTCGAGGCGATGCGCCATATCAGCCTGGAAATGCAACGATTCCCGTGAAAAGTTCGAACTTCAACCGGCCTGTTTGCGCCAACGCGTTGAATAAATGGCAAAACGGGTCGACGTCACCGATATATACGGGGTCACTACGATCAATAATAAAAGACAACAAACAGTTCGAACGAAAAGGTTAAACGCTATCATATGTCGGAGCAATATTGACGACATCTGGCCTCGTGTATCAATGTCCAAAAACAATATCATCGCGCGCACGGCCACCGCTGGTCAAACCGGCGGCAAACGCCGCGCCCGATGCCCAGACAAATAATATCACGAGACACTTACGATATCAATCAAAACCACCAAAATACCCGAAATCAAAGCGACAGAACGTAACGAAAGTGGCGCACGATCAAAACGCCAGCCGCACAGCGGCGGCACGGCTTAATACTTTGCTCATCAGTCCGACAAACGCCACCGTTGATTAATAATCAATCAGGTATTTGCCAAAACAAAGCCAGTACAATACAATACGAACTTCAAACGACAAAAGTCGCAAGTGGATACCGTCATTCTGGCCTCAAAAATCGATCTTCAACATGGTTACCGTCAACATGAAGAAATGATACCAAACGACAAACGGTGAAAATGCCACCTCTGGCTACACTCAATCTCAGTTTCCGGGGCCTCTTAAGTTCAAAGCCAACACTGCTCTCCAGCCGATTCTCGGTGCCAACTCCCAGCACGTAGAAACGAAATAAATACCGAACCACGGGTTTTTATTCTTGATGTTCCAAACACTTTCGCCAAACACAGTGGACTTCAGTCAAAAACGCCAATCCCCAGATAATAGGCCGGGATTAAACAGTAAGCTCAAACGAAATATAACAGGTTCAACCGAAGCGGCTTTTGATTCTCGACATGCGCTGGTTCCAGTAAAACGCACTTCCTGGTGATTGAAGTCGTCAGGGGAAAACGAAAAACCGATTAGAAACAATTTATCGTGTTCATTGAAGTCACAGTTCAAAACTCTCATCTGGGGATCCATCGAAGTTGATTTCGCAGATCGTTAACGGTACGGTCGACAGCGCTAACGCCAATTTCAAATCGGTGTAGAAACGTTCGCGTTTATCGACGCCGACGGCCTGCCTGTCGTTGCTGGCAGCACGGCCGCCATTGCGCCGGAAAGGACGGATGCCTGTTCGCGGCGGAGTTGTTAATTTAAACAGTCGAAAAAGCCTAACACTTTGAACCTTTCTCGATTGAATGGTATAAAGTTTCGCCGAGGAAGTATTCGTTAAAGTCGAAGTGTCAGACGGCAACCTTCTGGAAAATCGCAAATGGCAGGTTCGATTCGTGTCGAATTTAGCACCGTTGAAGTTGCTGCGGCGCGTAGGAATCGATCATCGCAGTAACATTACAAAACGTTCCCCTCGAAAACACTTTAAACAATGCTGATTTGGCAACGATGAACATCGTCGAACAACTCAAAAGGAACGAAACATAGCGCATTAAAGAACGCGCAACAACAAACGGCAAAAGCCGATCTCGACTGTCGATTCAAATTCAGCGCCGATGCCGATATCACGATCAAAATCGATCGTCAAAACATTATGGTGAGCGCAGAACGTCATTGATGTATAGCAGCGTATAGAGCTGCGCGACGATTTCCAAACCGCCACCGAAACGCCGTAGCAACGACACGATCACCAACATGGTATAAGCGTTGAACGGGTCATTGGTAAGTTCGGCAATTCGGCACGCAGCCGAAAACGCACTCCAAAAGTTTGTGCGATATAACTTCCACGTTTACACTCATCAAATCGACTTCATCATCGAAATTCCATCAAACCGGGTCAATAAAAAGGAAAATCGCACTCAAATATCAAAAACAATCTCTGTTGTTATTCCACCCTGCTCTGGCCCCACAGCTTCCCGTCATCGTAATGATCGGTGCCATCCCGCAGCTATCGAAAATAGGTCAAAACGAGTCAAAGTGTCTTTGTTCTCGACACGTCATTAATTCATTCAAAGGCAAAATCAGCACTATCCAGACAAAACAGTACAGTCAAATTTAAATAGTAACGCCAACCTCAGAATACTGTGTCAAAACGAAAGCCAAAAATAGTCTGAATCAACGCGAAATTTTATCAAGGGTATCACCAAATCCAGTAAAATGTACCTCGTCGTCGTCATTACGGGCGGAAAGTTTAAAACGACAAAAGCGCAATAACATCGCCAGCCTTCACTCCGGTATCATTATCCAGATCAACACGACAACGTTGGTCACCAGTATGAAACGCGCATTTGGTTTATCACGCCGATGCGCTGTTTCCGCCATGGCACTTAGCCATCGGCAGGAAATTTCCGCACGGACGGTACCGTCCGCGGGCGTGAAGTGGCGATAATCTTTAAAAGGTGCCGCACTTCGAAATTGCTCTTCATCACCGGTGTTCGTCCCCGTTCCGAAGCTGAATTGAATCGAAGTTGTCGTCAAAGTCGCGATGGATGTCGCATCTGGCAAACCAAATGCCATATCGTTCGGCGGTCGTACCGGCAGTTCGACTCGCATGAAGCTGCGCCAACGCAAGCTGAAAGTTAGCACGAAGGGTAAAAGCGAAACGGAATCGTCCCTCCCGATTGACAAACTATCTCTCGAACACTTAACAGAATCGACGGCAACGAGAAAAATCATTGATCGTCAAAACAACTTCAGGAAACGCAGCGTCAAACGGACACCAATATCCAACTCAATACCAGAGCCGCCGATGCCGACGATGTTTATCAAAACACATCAAGAAGCGACGCAGTATCTGCGCCAGAACGTCAATATCAGCAGCGGGGCATGGCAGTAATTGTTTATCAAACGCCTGATAATGCCGATGCACGACGATGCCGCCAAAGTCACGAATCAATAATAGTATTCGTCGTAGTACGCACTGGGTTCACCACTGGAACACCAAATCAACATCAGCACCGGCATTCCGGTATCTACCACAATAATCTCGGTATCAAGCCCTGAACATCAAACAGTTCCCGACCCCCGGCGCTGAATCTCTTTAGCGCAAGCGTAGAATGTAATAAACGAGCCAGTTTGAAACAACGCGCAGTTTCGCATCGATGTCATAGAAATGAACAGTAACGACGACCTTAACCCTGCCGTTACCTGACCCCAAGCTCTGCCTGGAAGTTCTGACTGGTCGTTAGCGATCGACGCTGGCTACGCTGGAATCGGAAGCCGTTGTAAGCGAACACGCATCTTCGCCGCAACGATCAAAGGGTGAACATCACCTAACCCCAGTTCAACCTCTGGTACCAGCCTCAACATCATCAAGCGATCTTCGGCGTTACCTTCCAGCATCGACGATCGACGATTCGTCCTTAGCTGCTAATCTGCTTCCACCAGTTCATCGCACGACTCTCTGACCTCTGTGCCAATGGAAATAGTTAAAACGGTTGAAGCGAACACGCAGCCTTTTCGACTTCAAAGTCGAATGCAAACGATCAAAGGGTGAACACGATCTAACCCCAGCTGCTGACTCAATCTACCTAAATCTCAACATCAACAACATCTGATCTTCGCCAGCGTAGAAATAGTCAAACGGTCATGCGAAACACGCGTTCCCGACGCACTTCGGCGACGCTCGGGCAACCGCAATTTCGCGTCGAGATGCTTCATCAGTTAATTAGTTCTTCACACGGTCAAAAAGTTCACCGTCCGCACCGAGTCCTCATTCTGTCACTCAATCACGATGATATGAGAAAGATGATATGATGTGCGGTTGGCAAAACCCCGTCAGCATTCTCAAAACACAAACGGCGTGGTGTCGCGTTCAGCTGTTATCCGTAATGCCCAAGCACTGGCGTGAGTTGGCAGCCAATAAGGGCGGTCGTAGACGTCCATCGCCTGACCGCCGTAGAGCGGAAAGTGGTTTCAGAGTCAATTACGTCACCGGCACGCCATCGTTCTCCTCATAATAACGAAAAGCGGACGTAGGGGCAACGACAAGCGCCGGCGGGCGGATCAGCGACTGGCATAGAGGCGTAACGTTTCCGCCACACCTGGCCTGAATAAGTGTTTCCGACCTCTTTCCAGTTCTTCGTGCCGGTAACCGCGGAAGATAAGCGTTACTGGTGGAAGATGCGCAGTCCGGTTCGTCGCAATGTCGGCACAAAATGCCTGTTGGTGTCAAGATGGCGATGCACGGTGAAAAGGCCGGAATCCTCATCGCGATTCGCCAATGTCAATATATGTCGTTCTGTTCCCGTAATAGTCGAAAGTCGAGTTCAAAACGGTCGCCCGGCGTAGAATCCCCGAAAGTCAGTCAAAAGTGGCTCCAGTAAAATTAAAGAACGAAATGGTCGTCAGCCGCTGCCCGAAATCAACACCGTTCACGTATCGCCGGGGAGGCTACTCAAAGCCGCTCACGCCGGTTAAAGCTACCGGGCGTATAGAATTGCCAAAAGTGGCTCAGTTAAAAATTGGTATAGCGAATGAGGCGAGGAAAGTTCGGGGCCGTGCCGCTGCCCGAGGTAAGCGCACCAACAACGGCAGACTGTTCATCAGAATTTAAAATGCCGGGGAAGTCATCGGCATGGGGAAACTCCGGGGCAAAGCAAGTCGAACCATTGAAAATTCTGGTAACGTCAAGAAAGTTACCCTCGGCGTAAAGGATAAATCTCCGCGTAGCAGCCGCCGGTAGTAAAGCTCAGCAGTGTCGCCTGGCAGTTATCGAAGGCACGAGTTCTTCCTCGCGCCTCGAGGCGCACCAACAGAATCGCAGACCGTTATCGAATTTGGTACCGAGCTATCGTGCGTTCCTGACAAAGCCGCTGCGTCGTTCATGTACCGTAAGTGATGAAACTGCAGCAGCCGTGCCAGGTGCCGTTCAGTAAAAAATTGCAACGCTGGCGAAGTCATTAATACTCTTCCGGCTAAATGCCCGAGGGGCGCACTGAACAGAATGCAGACCGCGCCCATCATTTTGAAAATCACCGGGGAGTTGACCGGCATTGGGGAACTCCGACAAACAGAGCCGTTCATTGAAATCAAACGTCAGCAGAACTCGCATCGTCAGCCGTTCAGTGTTCAAACGCTCCAGCAAATTTCGTCAAACGTCAACCGAAACGAATCTGTTCATCGAATTTTAAACGTCGGGGAAGACCAGTATCGAATTCGGCAGTCAGTCATCTGATTGAAATCGAAGAAACCGGCAGATATCGATAAGCGTCAGTAAAGCCCAGTAAAAATCGTTAAGACGAGGTTCACAACGTTCATAAGCACCGAATCAAGATCGTCCATTAAGCAGTTAACCGGGTAGAATAAGGCATTGAAATATAAACACCGGTTCACTGGTACGGTTCGTCCCGTAAAGAACCGAGCAAGCATCAATCATATGACCATTGATCAAAACGCCGTAAAGCCACCGGAGCAGACAAAACGATGAACTAAAATTGCCTGCCAAGACGAAGGCCGAGGTTCGGGGCCGTTAATGCCGATTTATTCCCAGTTCATTGAATCTTTGTAAACGTCAGATTCACCAAGTATACGGGCAGCAGAGTCGTTCATTGAACGCCCGGTAGGGTGTCAGTAAAGAGCCCGAGGGCAGACCATCAGAATCAGTGGGTTCATTGGTATCGGCAGGTAATTCGAAAGCGTAGGTTGTATAATAAAGCTCCAGTAAAACCAAACGTCATCGAGGCAAGTCGATATCGTCGGGGTTCCCGTACGACAAGTTGAAGCAGACAATTCCGCATTATTCGCGACGAATCGAGTAGGTTCGCCGCAAGAGATGAAAAATGATGTCGAAGTCGGACTGTTTCCGAGAATATCCTTCACCATGTTCACGTTTCATTTTGATCCTCGGCAAGACCCCGGCATAGTCGCATCCAACAACTGAATGAAGACGAGTTGATTGCACTTGATAAGGGTAATTCGTGAGATTCCGGCATTGCAATCAACCAATCCGTATTGGTTATATTCTTCACCGAATCGAGCGCGAAAACGGAGATTAATTTCGACCATCGAGACGATTTCGATCGAATGAAGGGTACGAATCGTCATCTGGCTCGAACGAAGCGCCGAATGACCTGTTCACTGACGGGGAGTGGCCGATCAGCCATCACCGGATCGAAATATGACGATAACGCAGATCGCTATCTGTCGACGAGCGATACGATCGTCAGATCGTCATCGAAGGGTGGGAAGCGCGAGCGATCGTATCACCGGATCGAATGCCAGCAGAAACACTGTTTCTCGATCGACGGCTACGCCGCGTACGACCGTTACCCGAATTGGTCGAAGTGTCGAGACGCAGCCGATCAATTCGCAGAGACGGTAGATCGCCGATGACCGCCGATCACCGGCTTCCAGTAGCGAAGCAACCGACGCGATTCGGCGTCACCGAAATCGCCCGTTGGATCAGTCGTTAACGACGCGTCTATTACCGCTTCAATTTCAGCCGTTTAACGATGACGTCGGTATCTGAATCAACGGTTAACCGGTTACGACGATTGCAGAGGTCTGAAGCCGTAGTCGGTGCAGAGTCGAGAGTTGATATCCGCTGTCACCGTCTGGAAATCCAGCATTGCTGGTGAAAATCTGCCCGGTAACCAAACAGTGGGATCGCAGTCGGTTTATACCGAAGAATGAAAGTGTCGCACGCCGGATCGTCCCAGAGAACGTCGCCACCCGGCAGCGAGAAAACCGTACGGACCGGCCGAAAAAGCTGGCCGCACTTTTCCGACAGCCAGCGCGATCGTTTGATCAGCATCATATGCCGAACCAGCATTTACCCAGCGTACCGAACTCTGGAAGAATAGTGAACCGGTAATGTACCGATAGATCTAAGTTGGCGAAGCCAGGACGACACCGTCTCATGCCTGATCGCACTTTGTAGCTTTGAATAAAAGCTCGACCGCGAGGGAGGGCGAGCCATCCAATAGAACAGTCAGCAATGTCGTTTGGTGACTTTATAACATGGTCGGCGAGCACCACCAGCGTTCCGCCCTATCAGCCGGTAAGAAGATGCTTATCGTCTGGCAACGGATCCTTAGGTTATGATAAGCCATCATTATCCAGCGAGCAGGCGCAAATACTGTCTTCGACGGCGACGAAAAATCGGTCGGTCGATGACCTTCTGAGGCCCCGCACTGGACGACGCGGCAAGTCTGCGTTGCAGCCGCCCCAGCTCAATAGCGCATATTGTTAAGTTGCGGTGTTGGAAAAGCTCGTAATGTCGGAACTCAAACAAGCGGAAGGCCGCCGACCTCAGGTTTCGAAGGTCGTCGAAGGTCGGCGCATTTCGAAAGTCGAAGAGCGTTCGGAAGCAAGGACAAAGAATCGCCGGGGACACGGCGCATGAACAATAACTCGAATGATGACCGATGAAGACGCAGTCCGCATACGACGCCAGAAGCCTGGACCGTCGCGTTGACGCCGACAAAGCGAAAGATTTGCCAAGTATGTTAATACCGTTAGTCCAGTCGGAGTGTTCGAAGACGATCAGATATCAAAGTCGAAAACGACCGTCCGTTAACCGGTAACAGCATGCCACCATTGAAA
>NW_025766068.1:20000-30000 GCF_003918875.1 Haliotis rubra | reverse complement strand
GGTTTCTGTTGAGGTCTGCCTCGGGCTCTTTACGGGGACCCCGGCAGGCCCTCGTACCGTCCAGGTAGCTACCCGAGCGTTTTGTATTTCCAATGGGCGACTCTGCCTTGCTGCCCCGTAGTTACCCCATACCCCGAGGTAGATCCCCGAGCGTTTTAAAATTCCAATGGGCGAGTCTGCATTCTGTTGAGGTGCGCCTCGGGCGTTTAGCGGCAACCCCGAGAGGCCCTCGTACCCTCGATGTAGCTGCCAGAGCGTTTTGAATTTTTACTAGGCTACTCTGGCTGGCTGCCACAGAGTTTATCTATACTCCGAGGTAGCTGCCCGAGCGTTTTGAATTTCCAATGGGCCACCCTGGTTTCTGTTGAGGTCTGCCTCGGGCTCTTTACGGGGACCCCGGCAGGCCCTCGTACCGTCCAGGTAGCTACCCGAGCGTTTTGTATTTCCAATGGGCGACTCTTCCTGGCTGCCCCGGAGTTTCCCCATACCCCGAGGTAGCTCCCCGAGCGTTTTAAAACTCTAATGGGCGAGTCTGCATTCTGTTGAGGTGCGCCTGGGGCGTTTAGCGGCAACCCCGAGAGGCCCTCGTACCCTCGATGTAGCTGCCAGAGCGCTTTGAATTTTTACTAGGCTACTTTGGCTGGCTGCCGCGGAGTTTATCTATACACCGAGGTAGCTGCCCGAGCGTTTTGAATTTCCAATGGGCGGCTCTGCCTGGCTGCCCCGGAGTTTCCCCATACCCCGAGGTAGCTCCCCGAGCGTTTTAAAATTCCAATGGGCGATTCTACATTCTGTTGAGGCGCGCCTGGGGCGTTTAGCGGCAACCCCGAGAGGCCCTCGTACCCTCGATGTAGCTGCCAGAGCGTTTTGAATTTTTACTAGGCAACTCTGGCTGGCTGCCGCGGAGTTTATCTATACACCGAGGTAGCTGCCCGAGCGTTTTGAATTTCCAATGGGCGGCTCTGCCTGGCTGTCCCGGAGTTTCCCCATACCCCGAGGTAGCTCCCCGAGCGTTTTAAAATTCTAATGGGCGAGTCTGCATTCTGTTGAGGTGCGCCTCGGGCGTTTAGCGGCAACCCCGAGAGGCCCTCGTACCCTCGATGTAGCTGCCAGAGCGTTTTGAATTTTTACTAGGCAACTCTGGCTGGCTGCCGCGGAGTTTATCTATACACCGAGGTAGCTGCCCGAGCGTTTTGAATTTCCTATGGGCGACTCTGCCTGGCTGCCCCGGAGTTTCCCCATACCCCGAGGTAGCTCCCCGAGCGTTTTAAAATTCAATGGGCGAGTCTGCATTCTGTTGAGGTGCGCCTCGGGCGTTTAGCGGCAACCCCGAGAGGCCCTCGTACCCTCGATGTAGCTGCCAGAGCGTTTTGAATTTTACTAGGCTACTCTGGCTGGCTGCCGCGGAGTTTATCTATACACCGAGGTAGCTGCCCGAGCGTTTTGAATTTCAATGGGCGGCTCTGCCTTGCTGCCCCGGAGTTTCCCCATACCCCGAGGTAGCTCCCCGAGCGTTTTAAAATTCTAATGGGCGAGTCTGCATTCTGTTGAGGTGCGCCTCGGGCGTTTAGCGGCAACCCCGAGAGGCCCTCGTACCCTCGATGTAGCTGCCAGAGCGTTTTGAATTTTTACTAGGCCACTTTGGCTGGCTGCCGCGGAGTTTATCTATACACCGAGGTAGCTGCCCGAGCGTTTTGAATTTCCAATGGGCGGCTCTGCCTTGCTGCCCCGGAGTTTCCCCATACCCCGAGGTAGCTCCCCGAGCGTTTTAAAATTCTAATGGGCGAGTCTGCATTCTGTTGAGGTGCGCCTCGGGCGTTTAGCGGCAACCCCGAGAGGCCCTCGTACCCTCGATGTAGCTGCCAGAGCGTTTTGAATTTTTACTAGGCCACTTTGGCTGGCTGCCGCGGAGTTTATCTATACACCGAGGTAGCTGCCCGAGCGTTTTGAATTTCCTATGGGCGACTCGGGCTTATTACGGGACGCCGGCAGGCGACGCTTATGGTAACGGTATGTAGATCGGTGAAGTTCCGGCCACTTTCCCCGTGCATCGCCATGTTGGCGCAAGCGAACCATTTTGGGATTCGAACCTGGCCGAAGGTGGAAATAGGTGCCGACAGTTGCGACAGGCTGAGACAGCGCATCTGCCACGGAATACTGTGCAGCGCCGTGCCTTCCACGAGTTTGGCACAGGCAAACCACTCGAGGATTCGAACCGCAGCCAGGTAGGGTTGAAGCGCACCGAGGTAGGGAAACGGGTTCGGAAGCGTTGGGCACGCCGCTGCTCACCAGTATCCTTGGGGAGATTTCCGCCCACCGGCGCTTATCATTTCTGTCCTCGTTGGTATGGGGAAGGGGCAGTGTTTGAAGCGCCGATGCGGCGATAAAAGTAATTGACTCGCTCACTGGCTCTGGTTTGCCGCTCTATAGCAGCGGTCAGAGAATCGTTTTGTCTACGTCTACGGCCATACCACTGTGAAAACACCGCTTCTCGTCTGCTCCGCGAAGTTAAGCCCCGTCGGGCCGGGATAGTACTTGGATGGGTGACCGCCTGGGAACTCCCGGTGCTGTAGACGTGTTTTTTTTCCCGCGTTTGTGTTTTGGTCAAGGGTACGACAGGGTTTGTGCCACCGCTGTCGTATGTATATCCGTCTTTTCTCAAGTTTGCCGTCGTGCTGATCGATAAGTTAGGTAATACGTAGCTCCCTAGGGTAGGGACTCGAGGGCGGCTTGTGTTGTTTGGCGGGGTTGGACTTGGTGATTTTTTTGGCCATGTGAGCGGGGCTTAGAATGACGGCGAGTGGAAGGCATCTCGGCAGGGGTGCGGTTTGCCTTTGAGCGTGCGGAGAGGGTGCGTGTGCATGTCGGGAGTGCAAAAAAACGCGTGTTTCGCGCTTATTTTGGCTCGTTTTGGCCTATTTCTACGCGCTAGGGTTAGCACCAGAAGTCGAGCTAACGGTGAGTGTTAGGGCTGGGCTTAGGGTTAGAGCTAGGGTTAGGTGCTTAGCTAGGGTTAGGTCGATGTTCACCCTTTTGGTCGGTTTGCGTGTGCATTTTGGAAGTGTAAAAAAACCGCGTGTTTCGCGCTTATTTTGGCTCGTTTTGGCCTATTTCTACGTGCTAGGGTTAGCACCAGAAGTCGAGCTAACGGTGAGTGTTAGGGCTGGGCTTAGGGTTAGAGCTAGGGTTAGGTGCTTAGCTAGGGTTAGGTCGATGTTCACCCTTTTGGTCGGTTTGCGTGTGCATTTTGGAAGTGCAAAAATACCCGCGTGTTTCGCGCTTATTTTGGCTCGTTTTGGCCTATTTCTACGCGCTGGGGTTAGCACCAGAAGTCGAGCTAACGGTGAGTGTTAGGGCTGGGCTTAGGGTTAGAGCTAGCTAGGGTTAGGTGCTTAGCTAGGGTTAGGTTGATGTTCACCCTTTTGGTCGGTTTGCGTGAGCATGTCGGAAGTGCAAAAAAACCGCGTGTTTCGCGCTTATTTTGGCTCGTTTTGGCCCATTTCTACGCGCTAGGGTTAGCACCAGAAGTCGAGCTAACGGTGAGTGTTAGGGCTGGGCTTAGGGTTAGAGCTAGGGTTAGGTGCTTAGCTAGGGTTAGGTCGATGTTCACCCTTTTGGTCGGTTTGCGTGAGCATGTCGGAAGTGCAAAAAAACCGCGTGTTTCGCGCTTATTTTGGCTCGTTTTGGCCCATTTCTACGCGCTAGGGTTAGCACCAGAAGTCGAGCTAACGGTGAGTGTTAGGGCTGGGCTTAGGGTTAGAGCTAGGGTTAGGTGCTTAGCTAGGGTTAGGTCGATTTTCACCCTTTTGGTCGATTTGGGTGCGATTTTTTTCCTTGTGTTGGTTTGAGTGAGACGGTGGGCCCGTGTTGGGGTGGTTTGTTGGGGGTAAAGTGACGGAGGGCTGCTGCCTGCCCCCATTTTGTCGCTTGGGGAGTGCGTTTTTTAGCCGTACGGCACTGCATTTTGAACCTGTGGCCGTTCAAACCTGTTTTGGCGGCGCCTTTTTGTGGTGTTGGTCGGTGCATCGACGGTGCGAGGCGTTTGGTGTGGTTTGGTGAGGGTACAATGTCGTAGTGCTACTGCCGCTCCCCTTTTGCTGCTTATTATGTGGCGTTTCTGGCCGTGCGCCACTGCGCTTCCGCTCTTATCGCCGTTTTTATGTGTTTTGGTGATGTGTTTTGGTCGTATCCGTCAGCGTCAGCTGGCGCAAGTGTGTGGGGTTGGGTGTGGGGTCGAGGGTCCGAGGACTCATTCCGCTCCCCTTTTGCCGTTTATTTGATGCGCGTTTTAGCTGTACGCTTCTGTGTTTCGGCGTTTTGGGTTGTTTTGTTGATGTGTTTTTCATCGTTGCCGTCAGCGTGACCTGGTGCAAGTGTTTCAGGGGTGGTTTTGTGTAGTACTGCGTGTCGGAGGACGGTTCCCGTTTCCGCTTTGCCGTTGCCTTTCAACACGTTGGCGCAAGCAAACCATTTTGGGAATCGAACCCTGCCGAAATCGGTCCCGGCAGTTGCCAGAGGCTGATATGGCGCATTTGGGACGTTTGCCGTGCAGCGCCGCGCTTT
This sequence comes from Haliotis rubra, assembly GCF_003918875.1. Classification (NCBI taxonomy): domain Eukaryota; kingdom Metazoa; phylum Mollusca; class Gastropoda; order Lepetellida; family Haliotidae; genus Haliotis; species Haliotis rubra. Next base: position 25,437 of record NW_025766068.1, on the reverse strand, counting down.
CTACGACTTTGGCACAGGCAAACCACTCGAGGATTCGAACCGCAGCCAGGTGGGGTTGAAGCGCACCGGTGTGGGGAAACGGGTTCGGAAGTGTTGCGGCACCTTTTCGACTGTTTTAAGGTGCGCTGTAAGAGCCCTCCGCCCGCAGAACGAGAAGCACACCATCCGTGCAGAGCCTTTCCCCTGCCGGCGCTGAACCTTTCCAGCTGTGCCTGCATGGCGGGAAAACGAATCCATCGGCGTGTCGCTCCAAAATGCGCTGTTTCGGCACGTTCGCCCCACCGATTTTGGGGTGAGCGTTAAGCGTTGTCGGGCCGGATATCGTCTTGCTGATCTATGCGTTAAGTAATACGTGGCTCACCAGGGTAGGGACTGAACAGCGGCTTGTGAATTTTGTCGTGTTTGTACTTTGTCATTTTTCGCTTTTTTCCCGCCCATGTGAGCGGCGCTTAGTATGACGGCAAGGGGAAGGCATCTCTGGAGGGGTGCGGTTTGCCGTTGGGCGTGAGGGGAGGGTGCGTGTGCATGTCGGAAGTAAAAAAACCCGCGTGGTTCAGACCTATTTTGGCTCGTTTTGGGCCTGTTTTGAGTCCAGCGGCTGGTATCTAGGGTTAGCGTTTTTTGGCTAAGTCCACGGCGCTTAGTATGACGGCGAGGGGAAGGCATTTCTGGATGGGTGCGGTTTGCCTTTGGGCGTGAGGGGAGGGTGCGTGTGCATGTCGGAAGTGCAAAAAACCGCGTGTTTCGGGCTTATTTTGGCTCGTTTTGGCCTATTTCTACGTGCTAGGGTTAGCACCAGAAGTCGAGCTAACGGTGAGTGTTAGGGCTGGGGGCTTAGGGTTAGAGCTAGGGTTAGGTGCTTAGCTAGGGTTAGGTCGATTTTCACCCTTTTGGTCGATTTGGGTGCGATTTTTTTCCTTGTGTTGGTTTGAGTGAGACGGTGGGCCCGTGTTGGGGTGGTTTGTTGGGGGTAGAGCGATGGAGGACTGCTGCCTGCTCCCATTTTTTCGCTTTGGGGGTGCGTTTTTTAGCCGTACGGGACTGCATTTTGAACCCTGTGGCCGTTCAAACCTGTTTTGGCGGCGCCTTTTTGTGGTGTTGGTCGGTGTATCGACGGTGCACGGCGTTTGGTGTGGTTTGGTGAGGGTAGAGTGTCGTAGTGCTACTGCCGCTCCTTTTGCTGCTTATTATGTGGCGTTTCTGGCCGTGCGCCACTGCGCTTCCGCTCTTATCGCCGTTTTATGTGTTTTGGTGATGTGTTTTGGTCGTATCCGTCAGCGTCAGCTGGCGCAAGTGTGTGGGGGTTGGTTTAGTGTGGGGTCGAGGGTCCGAGGACTGCTTCCGCCCCCTTTGCCGTTTATTTGATGCGCGTTTTAGCTGTACGCTTCTGTGTTTCGGCGTTTTGGGTTGTTTTGTTGATGTGTTTTTCATCGTTGCCGTCAGCGTGACCTGGTGCAAGTGTTTCGGGGGTGGTTTTGTGTAGTACTGCGTGTCGGAGGACGGTTCCCGTTTCCGCTTTGCCGTTGCCTTTCAACACGTTGGCGCAAGCAAACCATTTTGGGAATCGAACCCTGCCGAAATCGGTCCCGGCAGTTGCCAGAGGCTGATATGGCGCATTTGGGACGTTTGCCGTGCAGCGCCGCGCTTTCTACGACTTTGGCACAGGTAAACCACTCGAGGATTCGAACCGCAGCCAGGTGGGGTTGAAGCGCACCGGTGTGGGGAAACGGGTTCGGAAGTGTTGCGGCACCTTTTCGACTGTTTTAAGGTGCGCTGTAAGAGCCCTCCGCCCGCAGAACGAGAAGCACACCATCCGTGCAGAGCCTTTCCCCTGCCGGCGCTTAACCTTTCCAGCCGTGCCTGCATGGCGGCAAAACGAACCCATCGGCGTGTCGCTCCAAAAAGCGCTTTTGGGGCACGTTTCCCCACCGATTTTGGGGGTGAGCGTTAAGCGCTGTCGGGCCGTATACCGTCGTGCTGATCTATACGTTAAGTAATACGTGGATCCCTAGGGTAGGGACTGAATAGCGGCTTGTGAATTTTTGTCGTGTTTCTACTTAGTAATTTTTTCGTTTTCCCCATGTGAGCGGCGCTTAGTATGACGGCAAGGGGAAGGCATCTCTGGAGGGGTGCGGTTTGCCGTTGGGCGTGAGGGGGGCGTGCGTGTGCATGTCGGAAGTCCAAAAAACCGCTTGGTTCAGACCTATTATGGCTCGTTTTGGGCCTGTTTTGAGTCCAGCGGCTGGTATCTAGGGTTAGCGTTTTTTGGCTAAGTCCACGGCGCTTAGTATGACGGCGAGGGGAAGACATTTCTGGATGGGTGCGGTTTGCCTTTGGGCGTGAGGGGAGGGTGCGTGTGCATGTCGGAAGTCCAAAAAACCGCGTGGTTCGGGCTTATTTTGGCTCGTTTTGGCCTATTTCTACGCGCTAGGGTTAGCACCAGAAGTCGAGCTAACGGTGAGTGTTAGGGCTGGGCTTAGGGTTAGAGCTAGGGTTAGGTGCTTAGCTAGGGTTAGGTCGATTTTCACCGTTTTGGTCGGTTTGGGCGCGATTTTTTTTCTTGTGTTGGTGTGAGTGAGACGGTGGGCCCGTGTTGGGGTGTTGTTTTGGGGTAGAGTGACGGGGACTGCTGCCTCCACCCCATTTTGTCGTTTGGGGGGTGCGATTTTTAGCCGTACGGCAATGCATTTTGAACCCTGTGGCCGTTATAACCTGTTTTGGCGGCGCTTTTTTGTGGTGTTGGTTGGTGCATCGACGGTGCGCGGCGTTTGATGTGGTTTGGTGAGGGTAAAGTGTCGTAGTGGTACCGCCGCTCCCGTTTTGCGGCTTGTTTTGTGGCGTTTTTGGTCGTGCGCCACTGCGTTTACGTTCTAATCGCTGGTTCGGGTTGTTTTGGTGGTGGGTTTTGGTTGTGTCCGTTAGGGTGTCATGGTGTTAGTTTGTCTGGGTGGTTTTGTTGGGGGTCGAGCATCGGAGCACGGCTCCCGCTCTCGTTTTGCCGCTTAGTTTGTGCCGAGTTTGGCCGTGCGCCACTGCGCTTACGTTTTATCGCCGTTTCGGGTTGTTTTGATGATGTGTTTTGGACGTGTCCGCGCAAGTGTGTGTGGGGTCGAGTGTCCGAGTGCTGCTCCCGTTATATGATGCGCGTTTTGGCTGTACGCTTCTGTTTTCCTGCGTTTCGGGTTGTTTTGTTGATGTTTTTTATTGTGTCCGTAAGCGTGACCCGGTGCCACTGTGTCGGGGTGATTTTGTGGAGCACTGCGTGTCGGAGAAGGGCTCCCACCTACGTTTTGCCGATATTTCAACACGTTGGCGCAAGCAAACCAGTTTGGGATTCGAACCTCACCGAAATCGGTTACGGCAGTTTCCAGAGGCTGATATGGCGCATCTTGTACGGATGTCGTGCAGCGCCGCGCTTTCTACCACTTTGGCACAGGCAAACCATTTTGGGATTCGAACCTCAAAACTGCAGTTGGAGGTGTGTGTTGCGGGGTGCGACGGAAGACGTGACATGGTGCGCTGTCGGTGTTATGTTTCATCGGCGGCGCCCTGCCAGGCTGCCGTTCGCGCTTCCGCACTTGCGCCTACTGTAGTCATTTGTCGGGTTTTGCTGTACTTATGTATTGCATGTGTGTTGCATTTGAGTTTCGGCTTGTTTTGGTGATGTATAGCGGGGTGCGACGGAAGGAGGATATGGTGCGCTGTCCGTGTTATGTTTCATCGGCGGCGCCCTGCCAGCCTGCCGTTCGCGCTTCCGCACTTGCGCCTACTGTAGTCATTTGTCGGGTTTTGCTGTACTTACGTATTGCATGTGTGTTGCATTTGAGTTTCGGCTTGTTTTGGTGATGTATAGCGGGGTGACGGAAGGAGGATATGGTGCGCTGTCCGTGTTATGTTTCATCGGCGGCGCCCTGCCAGCCTGCCGTTCGCGCTTCCGCACTTGCGCCTACTGTAGTCATTTGTCGGGTTTTGCTGTACTTACGTATTGCATATGTGTGTTGCATTTGAGTTTCGGCTTGTTTTGGTGATGTATAGCGGGGTGCGACGGAAGGAGGATATGGTGCGCTGTCCGTGTTATGTTTCATCGGCGGCGCCCTGCCAGCCTGCCGTTCGCGCTTCCGCACTTGCGCCGACTGTAGTCATTTGTCGGGTTTTGCTGTACTTACGTATTGCATATGTGTTGGTTTCTAGTTGCCATTTGTTATGCATGAACCACGGCCTGTGTGTCTGTGTTGGTTTACTTTTGAATTGCGTTATACTGGAACACCGCGCGATTTGTTTTTCTTGGAGCAAGCAAGCAAACAAACAAGCAAGCGAGCTATCAATGAATACGAATGAAAAGACAGTGGCTGGCTGGGTTGGAAGGAAGGAAGGAAGGAAGGAAGGAAGGAAGGAAGGAAGGAAGGACTTGTAAAAGCCAAACCATGATGGGTTTGTGTCGTGCATCCACGTGTATATAGCCAAAGGCCTGTCTATATGTCTTGGTCAAGGGACTGTGTCGTGTATGCACGTCTTATAGGGAGCTTAACTTGGCGTGAACATGCAAGTCGGCGACGTGTATTTTACTTAAAGCAAGCAAGCAAGCAAGCAAGCAAGCAAGCAAGCAAGCCAACCGAATGACGGCCCATGTTCTTGTGTTGGAAGGAAAGACAATGGTTTTAGTCTCCACTTGTAAATAACCAAATGCCTGTGTATTTCTTGGTCAAGGGACTTTGTCGTGTATGTCTTCTATGACAGCGGAATGAAAGACAATGGTTTTGTAGACTACGGCGGAATGAAAAGACAGTGGATTTGTTGGAATGAAAGACAATGATTTTAGTCTCCACTTGTAAATAAGCAAAGGTCTGTGTATCTCTCTTGGTCAAGGGACTGTGTCGTGTACGTCTTCTTCTATGGCAGCGGAATGAAACGCAATGGTTTTGTAGACTACGGCGGAATGAAAAGACATTGGTTTGGTATCCACCTGTAAATAACCAGAGGTCTGCGTGAACATGCAAGTCGGTGACATGTATTTTACTTAAAGCAAACAAGCAAGCAAGCAAGCATAATGGCGGCCCGTTTTCTTGTGTTGGAATTAAAGACAATGGATTTGGCATCCACTTGTAAATAAACAGAGGCCTGTCTCTGTGTCTTGGTCAAGGGACTCTGTCTTTATTCTGCACAAGCGACTTGGCTGTAGTTTCTCTCTGTAGTGAATCGCCCATTAGTCAGTCTCTCGGTCACTCGGTGAAGCGCTCTCAAATCCCTGCCTCACTCACTCACTCCCTCCGAACTCGGTAAAGCGCTCTTAAATCCATCACTCCCTCACTCACTCACTCCGGACTCGGTGAAGCGCTCTTAAATCAATCCCACCCTCACTCACTCGAGAGTTAGCGAATCGCTCATAAATGTCTCACTCGCTCCAGTACCTGTCCGAATTAAAGACAAACCCTGCGCG
>NW_025766068.1:0-12500 GCF_003918875.1 Haliotis rubra | reverse complement strand
GGTGGAGTAGGGTGATAACGGTCAGCCCTTCTCGGCGCGCATGCCATTCGGTCGAAGCAGGTGATAGCGGTCCCCCTGCTTCTGCGTGCGTATCGTACCTTCGATCCGGGTGATAGCGGTCAGCCCGTCTCGGCGCGCCTCCCATTCGGTGGAGTAGGGTGATAACGGTCAGCCCTTCTCGGCGCGCATGACATTCGGTCGAAGCAGGTGATAGCGGTCCCCCCTACTCGGCGCGTATGCCACTCGGTCGAGTCGGGAGATATCGGTCTCCGCGACTCTGGGCTGAAGAGGTGAAACTAATCTCCCCATTTTCGCACTCAGCCTCGGGCGTGAAAAGTACGCCAATACGTTGGATTGTTTGATTTTCGCTTTTGGTGCGCCCGAGAGGCTCTCGGGGTCTTCCCTGAATTTTATATCAAAATTCTGGCTCAACTCCATCCTCGGTCTTTGCTCGAGGCCTCGGTATTTCTTAACTGAAGTTGTTGGATTCGACCCCGGATGCCCGGGGGCCCGGGCGCAGGACTAATGATGCCTTTGGGCCCGGGGCCCTAAGAAATAAAGCAGGCACACTGGTAGAGGACGTCCTATTCTCGGGGAAACAGTCCGACTTCGGCGCCCGTACATTTTTCTATCTCTTGCACATTTTAACTGGAGGTGTTGGGCCCTCTCGGTGAGGGCCCGGCGTGCAGGGCTAATGATGCCTTGGGGCCCGAGGGCCCGTGAACATCCTTAGGGGCACTCTGCTTCCAGCTGAGGTGTGCCTCGGGCTTTTTACGGGAACCCCGGCAGGCCCTCGTACCCTCGATGTAGCTGCCCGAGCGTTTTGAATTTTTACTAGGCTACTTTGCCTGGCTGCCACAGAGTTTACCTACACTCCGAGGGGTACCTGCCTGAGCATTTTGAATTTCCAATGGGCCACCCTGGTTTCTGTTGAGGTCTGCCTCGGGCTCTTTACGGGGACCCCGGCAGGCCCTCGTACCGTCCAGGTAGCTACCCGAGCGTTTTGTATTTCCAATGGGCGACTCTGCCTTGCTGCCCCGTAGTTACCCCATACCCCGAGGTAGATCCCCGAGCGTTTTAAAATTCCAATGGGCGAGTCTGCATTCTGTTGAGGTGCGCCTCGGGCGTTTAGCGGCAACCCCGAGAGGCCCTCGTACCCTCGATGTAGCTGCCAGAGCGTTTTGAATTTTTACTAGGCTACTCTGGCTGGCTGCCACAGAGTTTATCTATACTCCGAGGTAGCTGCCCGAGCGTTTTGAATTTCCAATGGGCCACCCTGGTTTCTGTTGAGGTCTGCCTCGGGCTCTTTACGGGGACCCCGGCAGGCCCTCGTACCGTCCAGGTAGCTACCCGAGCGTTTTGTATTTCCAATGGGCGACTCTTCCTGGCTGCCCCGGAGTTTCCCCATACCCCGAGGTAGCTCCCCGAGCGTTTTAAAACTCTAATGGGCGATTCTACATTCTGTTGAGGCGCGCCTGGGGCGTTTAGCGGCAACCCCGAGAGGCCCTCGTACCCTCGATGTAGCTGCCAGAGCGTTTTGAATTTTTACTAGGCAACTCTGGCTGGCTGCCGCGGAGTTTATCTATACACCGAGGTAGCTGCCCGAGCGTTTTGAATTTCCAATGGGCGGCTCTGCCTGGCTGTCCCGGAGTTTCCCCATACCCCGAGGTAGCTCCCCGAGCGTTTTAAAATTCTAATGGGCGAGTCTGCATTCTGTTGAGGTGCGCCTCGGGCGTTTAGCGGCAACCCCGAGAGGCCCTCGTACCCTCGATGTAGCTGCCAGAGCGTTTTGAATTTTTACTAGGCAACTCTGGCTGGCTGCCGCGGAGTTTATCTATACACCGAGGTAGCTGCCCGAGCGTTTTGAATTTCCTATGGGCGACTCTGCCTGGCTGCCCCGGAGTTTCCCCATACCCGAGGTAGCTCCCCGAGCGTTTTAAAATTCCAATGGGCGAGTCTGCATTCTGTTGAGGTGCGCCTCGGGCGTTTAGCGGCAACCCCGAGAGGCCCTCGTACCCTCGATGTAGCTGCCAGAGCGTTTTGAATTTTTACTAGGCTACTCTGGCTGGCTGCCGCGGAGTTTATCTATACACCGAGGTAGCTGCCCGAGCGTTTTGAATTTCCAATGGGCGGCTCTGCCTTGCTGCCCCGGAGTTTCCCCATACCCCGAGGTAGCTCCCCGAGCGTTTTAAAATTCTAATGGGCGAGTCTGCATTCTGTTGAGGTGCGCCTCGGGCGTTTAGCGGCAACCCCGAGAGGCCCTCGTACCCTCGATGTAGCTGCCAGAGCGTTTTGAATTTTTACTAGGCTACTCTGGCTGGCTGCCGCGGAGTTTATCTATACACCGAGGTAGCTGCCCGAGCGTTTTGAATTTCCAATGGGCGGCTCTGCCTGGCTGTCCCGGAGTTTCCCCATACCCCGAGGTAGCTCCCCGAGCGTTTTAAAATTCTAATGGGCGAGTCTGCATTCTGTTGAGGTGCGCCTCGGGCGTTTAGCGGCAACCCCGAGAGGCCCTCGTACCCTCGATGTAGCTGCCAGAGCGTTTTGAATTTTTACTAGGCAACTCTGGCTGGCTGCCGCGGAGTTTATCTATACACCGAGGTAGCTGCCCGAGCGTTTTGAATTTCCTATGGGCGACTCTGCCTGGCTGCCCCGGAGTTTCCCCATACCCCGAGGTAGCTCCCCGAGCGTTTTAAAATTCCAATGGGCGAGTCTGCATTCTGTTGAGGTGCGCCTCGGGCGTTTAGCGGCAACCCCGAGAGGCCCTCGTACCCTCGATGTAGCTGCCAGAGCGTTTTGAATTTTACTAGGCTACTCTGGCTGGCTGCCGCGGAGTTTATCTATACACCGAGGTAGCTGCCCGAGCGTTTTGAATTTCCAATGGGCGGCTCTGCCTTGCTGCCCCGGAGTTTCCCCATACCCCGAGGTAGTCCCCGAGCGTTTTAAAATTCTAATGGGCGAGTCTGCATTCTGTTGAGGTGCGCCTCGGGCGTTTAGCGGCAACCCCGAGAGGCCCTCGTACCCTCGATGTAGCTGCCAGAGCGTTTTGAATTTTACTAGGCTACTCTGGCTGGCTGCCGCGGAGTTTATCTATACACCGAGGTAGCTGCCCGAGCGTTTTGAATTTCCAATGGGCGGCTCTGCCTTGCTGCCCCGGAGTTTCCCCATACCCCGAGGTAGCTCCCCGAGCGTTTTAAAATTCTAATGGGCGAGTCTGCATTCTGTTGAGGTGCGCCTCGGGCGTTTAGCGGCAACCCCGAGAGGCCCTCGTACCCTCGATGTAGCTGCCAGAGCGTTTTGAATTTTACTAGGCCACTTTGGCTGGCTGCCGCGGAGTTTATCTATACACCGAGGTAGCTGCCCGAGCGTTTTGAATTTCCTATGGGCGACTCGGGCTTATTACGGGAACGCCGGCAGGCGACGCTTATGGTAACGGTATGTAGATCGGTGAAGTTCCGGCCACTTTCCCCGTGCATCGCCATGTTGGCGCAAGCGAACCATTTTGGATTCGAACCTGGCCGAAGGTGGAAATAGGTGCCGACAGTTGCGACAGGCTGAGACAGCGCATCTGCCACGGAATACTGTGCAGCGCCGTGCCTTCCACGAGTTTGGCACAGGCAAACCACTCGAGGATTCGAACCGCAGCCAGGTAGGGTTGAAGCGCACCGAGGTAGGGAAACGGGTTCGGAAGCGTTGGGCACGCCGCTGCTCACCAGTATCCTTGGGGAGATTTCCGCCCACCGGCGCTTATCATTTCTGTCCTCGTTGGTATGGGGAAGGGGCAGTGTTTGAAGCGCCGATGCGGCGATAAAAGTAATTGACTCGCTCACTGGCTCTGGTTTGCCGCTCTATAGCAGCGGTCAGAGAATCGTTTTGTCTACGTCTACGGCCATACCACTGTGAAAACACCGCTTCTCGTCTGCTCCGCTCCGCGAAGTTAAGCCCCGTCGGGCCGGGATAGTACTTGGATGGGTGACCGCCTGGGAACTCCCGGTGCTGTAGACGTGTTTTTTTTTCCCGCGTTTGTGTTTTGGTCAAGGGTACGACAGGGTTTGTGCCACCGCTGTCGTATGTATATCCGTCTTTTCTCAAGTTTGCCGTCGTGCTGATCGATAAGTTAGGTAATACGTAGCTCCCTAGGGTAGGGACTCGAGGGCGGCTTGTGTTGTTTGGCGGGGTTGGACTTGGTGATTTTTGGCCATGTGAGCGGGGCTTAGAATGACGGCGAGTGGAAGGCATCTCGGCAGGGGTGCGGTTTGCCTTTGAGCGTGCGGAGAGGGTGCGTGTGCATGTCGGAAGTGCAAAAAACGCGTGTTTCGCGCTTATTTTGGCTCGTTTTGGCCTATTTCTACGCGCTAGGGTTAGCACCAGAAGTCGAGCTAACGGTGAGTGTTAGGGCTGGGCTTAGGGTTAGAGCTAGGGTTAGGTGCTTAGCTAGGGTTAGGTTGATGTTCACCCTTTTGGTCGGTTTGCGTGTGCATTTTGGAAGTGTAAAAAAACCGCGTGTTTCGCGCTTATTTTGGCTCGTTTTGGCCTATTTCTACGTGCTAGGGTTAGCACCAGAAGTCGAGCTAACGGTGAGTGTTAGGGCTGGGCTTAGGGTTAGAGCTAGGGTTAGGTGCTTAGCTAGGGTTAGGTCGATGTTCACCCTTTTGGTCGGTTTGCGTGTGCATTTTGGAAGTGCAAAAACCCGCGTGTTTCACGCTTATTTTGGCTCGTTTTGGCCTATTTCTACGCGCTGGGGTTAGCACCAGAAGTCGAGCTAACGGTGAGTGTTAGGGCTGGGCTTAGGGTTAGAGCTAGGGTTAGGTGCTTAGCTAGGGTTAGGTTGATGTTCACCCTTTTGGTCGGTTTGCGTGAGCATGTCGGAAGTGCAAAAACCGCGTGTTTCGCGCTTATTTTGGCTCGTTTTGGCCTATTTCTACGCGCTAGGGTTAGCACAGAAGTCGAGCTAACGGTGAGTGTTAGGGCTGGGCTTAGGGTTAGAGCTAGGGTTAGGTGCTTAGCTAGGGTTAGGTCGATGTTCACCCTTTGGTCGGTTTGCGTGAGCATGTCGGAAGTGCAAAAAAAACGCGTGTTTCGCGCTTATTTTGGCTCGTTTTGGCCCATTTCTACGCGCTAGGGTTAGCACCAGAAGTCGAGCTAACGGTGAGTGTTAGGGCTGGGCTTAGGGTTAGAGCTAGGGTTAGGTGCTTAGCTAGGGTTAGGTCGATTTTCACCCTTTGGTCGATTTGGGTGCGATTTTTTTCCTTGTGTTGGTTTGAGTGAGACGGTGGGCCCGTGTTGGGGTGGTTTGTTGGGGGTAAAGTGACGGAGGGCTGCTGCCTGCCCCCATTTTGTCGCTTGGGGAGTGCGTTTTTTAGCCGTACGGCACTGCATTTTGAACCTGTGGCCGTTCAAACCTGTTTTGGCGGCGCCTTTTTGTGGTGTTGGTCGGTGCATCGACGGTGCGAGGCGTTTGGTGTGGTTTGGTGAGGGTACAATGTCGTAGTGCTACTGCCGCCCCCTTTTGCTGCTGCTTATTATGTGGCGTTTCTGGCCGTGCGCCACTGCGCTTCCGCTCTTATCGCCGTTTTATGTGTTTTGGTGATGTGTTTTGGTCGTATCCGTCAGCGTCAGCTGGCGCAAGTGTGTGGGGTTGGGTGTGGGGTCGAGGGTCCGAGGACTCATTCCGCTCCCCTTTTGCCGTTTATTTGATGCGCGTTTTAGCTGTACGCTTCTGTGTTTCGGCGTTTTGGGTTGTTTTGTTGATGTGTTTTTCATCGTTGCCGTCAGCGTGACCTGGTGCAAGTGTTTCAGGGGTGGTTTTGTGTAGTACTGCGTGTCGGAGGACGGTTCCCGTTTCCGCTTTGCCGTTGCCTTTCAACACGTTGGCGCAAGCAAACCATTTTGGGAATCGAACCCTGCCGAAATCGGTCCCGGCAGTTGCCAGAGGCTGATATGGCGCATTTGGGACGTTTGCCGTGCAGCGCCGCGCTTTCTACGACTTTGGCACAGGCAAACCACTCGAGGATTCGAACCGCAGCCAGGTGGGGTTGAAGCGCACCGGTGTGGGGAAACGGGTTCGGAAGTGTTGCGGCACCTTTTCGACTGTTTTAAGGTGCGCTGTAAGAGCCCTCCGCCCGCAGAACGAGAAGCACACCATCCGTGCAGAGCCTTTCCCCTGCCGGCGCTGAACCTTTCCAGCTGTGCCTGCATGGCGCGGCAAAACGAATCCATCGGCGTGTCGCTCCAAAATGCGCTGTTTCGGCACGTTCGCCCCACCGATTTTGGGGGTGAGCGTTAAGCGTTGTCGGGCCGGATATCGTCTTGCTGATCTATGCGTTAAGTAATACGTGGCTCACCAGGGTAGGGACTGAACAGCGGCTTGTGAATTTTTGTCGTGTTTGTACTTTGTCATTTTTTCGCTTTTTTCCCGCCCATGTGAGCGGCGCTTAGTATGACGGCAAGGGGAAGGCATCTCTGGAGGGGTGCGGTTTGCCGTTGGGCGTGAGGGGAGGGTGCGTGTGCATGTCGGAAGTAAAAAAACCCGCGTGGTTCAGACCTATTTTGGCTCGTTTTGGGCCTGTTTTGAGTCCAGCGGCTGGTATCTAGGGTTAGCGTTTTTTGGCTAAGTCCACGGCGCTTAGTATGACGGCGAGGGGAAGGCATTTCTGGATGGGTGCGGTTTGCCTTTGGGCGTGAGGGGAGGGTGCGTGTGCATGTCGGAAGTGCAAAAAAAACCGCGTGGTTCGGGCTTATTTTGGCTCGTTTTGGCCTATTTCTACGTGCTAGGGTTAGCACCAGAAGTCGAGCTAACGGTGAGTGTTAGGGCTGGGCTTAGGGTTAGAGCTAGGGTTAGGTGCTTAGCTAGGGTTAGGTCGATTTTCACCCTTTTGGTCGATTTGGGTGCGATTTTTTTCCTTGTGTTGGTTTGAGTGAGACGGTGGGCCCGTGTTGGGGTGGTTTGTTGGGGGTAGAGCGATGGAGGACTGCTGCCTGCTCCCATTTTTTCGCTTTGGGGGTGCGTTTTTTAGCCGTACGGCACTGCATTTTGAACCCTGTGGCCGTTCAAACCTGTTTTGGCGGCGCCTTTTTCTGGTGTTGGTCGGTGTATCGACGGTGCACGGCGTTTGGTGTGGTTTGGTGAGGGTAGAGTGTCGTAGTGCTATTGCCGCCCCCGTTTTGCCGCTTATTATGTGGCGTTTCTGGCCGTGCGCCACTGCGCTTCCGCTCTTATCGCCGTTTTTATGTGTTTTGGTGATGTGTTTTGGTCGTATCCGTCAGCGTCAGCTGGCGCAAGTGTGTGGGTTGGTTTAGTGTGGGGTCGAGGGTCCGAGGACTGCTTCCGCCCCTTTGCCGTTTATTTGATGCGCGTTTTAGCTGTACGCTTCTGTGTTTCGGCGTTTTGGGTTGTTTTGTTGATGTGTTTTTCATCGTTGCCGTCAGCGTGACCTGGTGCAAGTGTTTCGGGGGTGGTTTTGTGTAGTACTGCGTGTCGGAGGACGGTTCCCGTTTCCGCTTTGCCGTTGCCTTTCAACACGTTGGCGCAAGCAAACCATTTTGGGAATCGAACCCTGCCGAAATCGGTCCCGGCAGTTGCCAGAGGCTGATATGGCGCATTTGGGACGTTTGCCGTGCAGCGCCGCGCTTTCTACGACTTTGGCACAGGTAAACCACTCGAGGATTCGAACCGCAGCCAGGTGGGGTTGAAGCGCACCGGTGTGGGGAAACGGGTTCGGAAGTGTTGCGGCACCTTTTCGACTGTTTTAAGGTGCGCTGTAAGAGCCCTCCGCCCGCAGAACGAGAAGCACACCATCCGTGCAGAGCCTTTCCCCTGCCGGCGCTTAACCTTTCCAGCCGTGCCTGCATGGCGGCAAAACGAACCCATCGGCGTGTCGCTCCAAAAAGCGCTTTTGGGGCACGTTTCCCCACCGATTTTGGGGGTGAGCGTTAAGCGCTGTCGGGCCGTATACCGTCGTGCTGATCTATACGTTAAGTAATACGTGGCTCCCTAGGGTAGGGACTGAATAGCGGCTTGTGAATTTTGTCGTGTTTCTACTTAGTAATTTTTTTTTTCGTTTTTCCCCCCCCATGTGAGCGGCGCTTAGTATGACGGCAAGGGGAAGGCATCTCTGGAGGGGTGCGGTTTGCCGTTGGGCGTGAGGGGAGGGTGCGTGTGCATGTCGGAAGTCCAAAAAACCGCTTGGTTCAGACCTATTATGGCTCGTTTTGGGCCTGTTTTGAGTCCAGCGGCTGGTATCTAGGGTTAGCGTTTTTTGGCTAAGTCCACGGCGCTTAGTATGACGGCGAGGGGAAGACATTTCTGGATGGGTGCGGTTTGCCTTTGGGCGTGAGGGGAGGGTGCGTGTGCATGTCGGAAGTCCAAAAAACCGCGTGGTTCGGGCTTATTTTGGCTCGTTTTGGCCTATTTCTACGCGCTAGGGTTAGCACCAGAAGTCGAGCTAACGGTGAGTGTTAGGGCTGGGCTTAGGGTTAGAGCTAGGGTTAGGTGCTTAGCTAGGGTTAGGTCGATTTTCACCGTTTTGGTCGGTTTGGGCGCGATTTTTTTTCTTGTGTTGGTGTGAGTGAGACGGTGGGCCCGTGTTGGGGTGTTGTTTTGGGGGTAGAGTGACGGGGGACTGCTGCCTCCACCCCATTTTGTCGTTTGGGGGGTGCGATTTTTAGCCGTACGGCAATGCATTTTGAACCCTGTGGCCGTTATAACCTGTTTTGGCGGCGCTTTTTTGTGGTGTTGGTTGGTGCATCGACGGTGCGCGGCGTTTGATGTGGTTTGGTGAGGGTAAAGTGTCGTAGTGGTACCGCCGCTCCCGTTTTGCGGCTTGTTTTGTGGCGTTTTTGGTCGTGCGCCACTGCGTTTACGTTCTAATCGCTGGTTCGGGTTGTTTTGGTGGTGGGTTTTGGTTGTGTCCGTTAGGGTGTCATGGTGTTAGTTTGTCTGGGTGGTTTTGTTGGGGTCGAGCATCGGAGCACGGCTCCCGCTCTCGTTTTGCCGCTTAGTTTGTGCCGAGTTTGGCCGTGCGCCACTGCGCTTACGTTTTTATCGCCGTTTCGGGTTGTTTTGATGATGTGTTTTGGACGTGTCCGCGCAAGTGTGTGTGGGTCGAGTGTCCGAGTGCTGCTCCTGTTATATGATGCGCGTTTTGGCTGTACGCTTCTGTTTTCCTGCGTTTCGGGTTGTTTTGTTGATGTTTTTATTGTGTCCGTAAGCGTGACCCGGTGCCACTGTGTCGGGGTGATTTTGTGGAGCACTGCGTGTCGGAGAAGGGCTCCCACCTACGTTTTGCCGATATTTCAACACGTTGGCGCAAGCAAACCAGTCTGATTCGAACCTCACCGAAATCGGTTACGGCAGTTTCCAGAGGCTGATATGGCGCATCTTGTACGGATGTCGTGCAGCGCCGCGCTTTCTACCACTTTGGCACAGGCAAACCATTTTGGGATTCGAACCTCAAAACTGCAGTTGGAGGTGTGTGTTGCGGGGTGCGACGGAAGACGTGACATGGTGCGCTGTCCGTGTTATGTTTCATCGGCGGCGCCCTGCCAGGCTGCCGTTCGCGCTTCCGCACTTGCGCCTACTGTAGTCATTTGTCGGGTTTTGCTGTACTTACGTATTGCATGTGTGTTGCATTTGAGTTTCGGCTTGTTTTGGTGATGTATAGCGGGGTGCGACGGAAGGAGGATATGGTGCGCTGTCCGTGTTATGTTTCATCGGCGGCGCCCTGCCAGCCTGCCGTTCGCGCTTCCGCACTTGCGCCTACTGTAGTCATTTGTCGGGTTTTGCTGTACTTACGTATTGCATATATGTGTTGCATTTGAGTTTCGGCTTGTTTTGGTGATGTATAGCGGGGTGCGACGGAAGGAGGATATGGTGCGCTGTCCGTGTTATGTTTCATCGGCGGCGCCCTGCCAGCCTGCCGTTCGCGCTTCCGCACTTGCGCCTACTGTAGTCATTTGTCGGGTTTTGCTGTACTTACGTATTGCATGTGTGTTGCATTTGAGTTTCGGCTTGTTTTGGTGATGTATAGCGGGGTGCGACGGAAGGAGGATATGGTGCGCTGTCCGTGTTATGTTTCATCGGCGGCGCCCTGCCAGCCTGCCGTTCGCGCTTCCGCACTTGCGCCTACTGTAGTCATTTGTCGGGTTTTGCTGTACTTACGTATTGCATATGTGTGTTGCATTTGAGTTTCGGCTTGTTTTGGTGATGTATAGCGGGGTGCGACGGAAGGAGGATATGGTGCGCTGTCCGTGTTATGTTTCATCGGCGGCGCCCTGCCAGCCTGCCGTTCGCGCTTCCGCACTTGCGCCGACTGTAGTCATTTGTCGGGTTTTGCTGTACTTACGTATTGCATATGTGTTGGTTTCTAGTTGCCATTTGTTATGCATGAACCACGGCCTGTGTGTCTGTGTTGGTTTACTTTTGAATTGCGTTATACTGGAACACCGCGCGATTTGTTTTTCTTGGAGCAAGCAAGCAAACAAACAAGCAAGCGAGCTATCAATGAATACGAATGGAAAGACAGTGGCTGGCTGGGTTGGAAGGAAGGAAGGAAGGAAGGAAGGAAGGAAGGAAAGACCATGATGGGTTTGGTCTCCACTTGTAAATAGCCAAAGGCCTGTGTCTATTTCTTGGTCAAGGGACTGTGTCGTGTACGTCTTCTATGGCAGCGGAATGATAGACAATGGTTTAGTAAACTACGACGGGATGAAAAGACAGTGGATGGGTTGGAATGAAACACCATGGTTTGGCATCCACGTGTATATAGCCAAAGGCCTGTCTATATGTCTTGGTCAAGGGACTGTGTCGTGTGCACGTCTTATAGGGGAGCTTAACCGGCGTGAACATGCAAGTCGGCGACGTGTATTTTACTTAAAGCAAAGCAAGCAAGCAAGCAAGCAAACCGAATGACGGCCCATGTTCTTGTGTTGGAAGGAAAGACAATGGTTTTAGTCTCCACTTGTAAATAACCAAATGCCTGTGTATTTCTTGGTCAAGACTTTGTCGTGTATGTCTTCTATGACAGCGGAATGAAAGACAATGGTTTTGTAGACTACGGCGGAATGAAAAGACAGTGGATTTGTTGGAATGAAAGACAATGATTTTAGTCTCCACTTGTAAATAAGCAAAGGTCTGTGTGTATCTCTTGGTCAAGGGACTGTGTCGTGTACGTCTTCTTCTATGGCAGCGGAATGAAACGCAATGGTTTTGTAGACTACGGCGGAATGAAAAGACATTGGTTTGGTATCCACCTGTAAATAACCAGAGGTCTGCGTGAACATGCAAGTCGGTGACATGTATTTTACTTAAAGCAAGCAAGCAAGCAAGCAAGCAAGCATAATGGCGGCCCGTTTTCTTGTGTTGGAATTAAAGACAATGGATTTGGCATCCACTTGTAAATAAACAGAGGCCTGTCTCTGTGTCTTGGTCAAGGGACTCTGTCTTTATTCTGCACAAGCGACTTGGCTGTAGTTTCTCTCTGTAGTGAATCGCCCATTAGTCAGTCTCTCGGTCACTCGGTGAAGCGCTCTCAAATCCCTGCCTCACTCACTCACTCCGAACTCGGTAAAGCGCTCTTAAATCCATCACTCCCTCACTCACTCACTCCGGACTCGGTGAAGCGCTCTTAAATCAATCCCACCCTCACTCACTCGAGAGTTAGCGAATCGCTCATAAATGTCTCACTCGCTCCAGTACCTGTCCGAATTAAAGACAAACCCTGCGCGGCCGACTTGTAATTGTAGACAAAATGAGCAAAGTACAGCAAAAGAAGAAAAATATATAGGACAGAATAGCATTTTGGAGTTAGAGTCTGGCTCTTTATGCACGTATATATATAAGACTCCAACTTAGAAAAAAACACACAAAAAACAAAGTACGTGAACGTGTCCGTCTCTTAGGTCTTACCGGCAGCCCCTCCGCCCTCTTAGGGGAGCCGGCATCGACTGCGAACAAATCCACGGGTCCCGGATAAGTCTCAATAGATCGCAGTGTGGTGCTGCTCTACTACTCACGACACCCGGACCGAAAAACAGGTCGTCTACCGGCGATTTCACGCCCATGCCTTGCTTTCGAAGAGTCACCTCTTCGACCAGCCAGCCAGCGATAACGGCGTGGCATTGTGGTCGTCTGCCGTGGCTTTACACTCGCGCATACGCGCTTATAATCAGCCTCATCAACGCGCGGGCGCAAGATATCGTTGCGGCTCTGGACGGGATTCTGACTTAGAGGCGTTCAGTCATAAGCCCGCAGATGGTAGCTTCGCACCACTGGCAGCTCCACCAAGCACATGTACCAAGTGTCTGAACCTGCGGTTCCTCTCGTACTGAGCAGGATTACCATTGCAACGACCGAAAAACGTCATCGGTAGGGTAAAACTAACCTGTCTCACGACGGTCTAAACCCAGCTCACGTTCCCTATTAGTGGGTGAACAATCCAACGCTTGGCGAATTCTGCTTCGCAATGATAGGAAGAGCCGACATCGAAGGATCAAAAGCAACG